>NC_083569.1:81765484-81852984 GCF_027579695.1 Neoarius graeffei
TTCTCAACACCTACCGGAGGATTTTAATGAGCTCTGAGCATTCTCATCTGTCTCAGTATAACAACATGGCAAACACACACTTCATGGCCTCTTCATGTGGCGGTTAATTGTGGTTTGGCATTTCTCTTCCTCTCTGTGGACTGTAAATTGTTTTGTCCAATGTCAAAACGTTCTGTGAGCCAACGGTTTTAGCACAATGGGTGATTTGTTCATCGCTTTCACAATATTCTCTTGCACTCCTGATATTGCAGAAGTGAGTCATCTATGTTTATTGCTTTGTTGTCAGCATTTTGTGGAAGAAGTAATCAAGAAAAAAGTAATCAAGTAGTATGTCATAATATTTAACAGTTATTCCACTCAATCGAGTCGTACATGAGCTGATAGATATTACAATAACATTTTATTGATAATATAAGTGTATATATGTGGGTATGGGTACATACGGATATATATATTATATAAAATGTGAGTATTTGTGTATATATATATATATATATATATATATATATATATATATATATATATATATATATACTAGTGCATCTCAAAAAATTAGAATATTGTGAAAAAGTTCAATATTTTCCATCAGTTATTTAAGAAAGTGAAAATGTTGTACATTATAGATTCATTACACATAAATTAAAATGTTTCAAGCATTTTTTCTATTTTAATTTTAATCAGTATGGCATACAGTACAAAAACATAAAAAAACCCATCTCAAAATATTAGAATATTTCATTTCGAGTTTGAGTAAAACAGTATGAACACAGTGTATCTCTCGGTCTAGTTCAGTACACACAACGACAATCATGGGGAAGACTGCTGACTTGACTGTTGTCCAGAAGATGGTCACTGATGCCCTCCACAAGGAGGGTAAGCCACAAAAGGTCATTGCTGAAAAGGGTGGCTGGAAAAGGTGCACAAGCAACAGGGATGGCCGCAGTCTTGAGAGGATTGTCAAGAAAAGTTGATTCAAGAACTTGGGAGAGCTTCACAAGGAGTGGACTGAGGCTGGTATCAGTGTATCAAGACCCATCACGAACAGACATCTTCAAGAAAGGGGATACAACTTTCGCATTCCTAATATCAAGCTACTCCTGAGCCAGAGACAATGTCAGAAGTGTCTTATCTGGGGTAAGGAGAGAAAGCAACGGACTGTTGCTCAGTGGTCCAAAGTCCTCTTTTCAGATGAAAGTACATTTTGAATTTAATTTGGAAATCGCGGTTCTAGAGTCTGGAGGAAGAGTGGAGAGGCACAGAATCCAAGGTGTTTGAAGCCCAGTGTGAAGTTTCCACAGTCTTTGATGATTTGGGATGCCATGTCATCTGCTGGTGTTGGTCCACTGTATTTTATCAAGTCCAAAGTCAACACAGCCATCTACCAGGAGATTTTAGAGCACTTCATGCTTCCATCTGCTGACGAGCTTTTTGGAGATGCTGATTTCCTTTTCCAGCAGGACTTAGCACCTACCCACAGTGCCAAAACTACTACCAAATGGTTTGCTGACTATGATATTACTGTGTTTGATTGGCCAGCCAACTTGCCTGACCTGAACCCCATAGAGAATCTATGGGGTATTGTCAAGAGGAAGATGAGAAACACCCGACCCAAAAATACAGATACGCTGAAGGCCACTATCAAAGTAGCCTGGACTTCAATAACACCTCAGCAGTGCCACAGACTGATCACCTCTATGCCACACCGCATTGATACAGTAATTCATGGTAAAGGAGCCCCAACCAAGTATTGAGTGTATAAATGAATATACTTTTCAGAAGTTGGACATTTCTGTATTGTAAATCCTTTTTTTGATTGATCTTAGGGAATATTCTAATAATTTGAGATACTGGATTTCTGATTTTCATGAGCTATAAGCCATAATCATCAAAATTAAAACAAAAAAGGCTTTAAATATTTCACTTTACATGTAATGAATATAGAATATATGAAAGTTTACCTTTTTGAATTAAATTATGAAAAAAAGGAACTTTTTCATGGTATTCTAATTTTTGAGATGCACAAGTATATATGTATAATTGTATATAATATATAAGCATAATATGCATAATTATGATATGGGTGTCTGTGTACGTGTGGATGTGTATAGTTATAGGTATGTGTATATGTATGTACTGTATATATGTATTGTATGTGTCAGTGGCGGCTGGTAGTCTTTCAAACAGGGGAGGCTGGTCGGTTACGATATTTCCAGATTTAAAAAGAAAAAACACATCAATTTTGCCCATACTCTTGCCTCTG
This sequence comes from Neoarius graeffei, assembly GCF_027579695.1. Classification (NCBI taxonomy): domain Eukaryota; kingdom Metazoa; phylum Chordata; class Actinopteri; order Siluriformes; family Ariidae; genus Neoarius; species Neoarius graeffei. Next base: position 81,767,745 of record NC_083569.1, read on the forward strand.
ATCTAGCTGATTGTTGGCAGGGTCACAAACTGTGAAATAACAGGTTCTTTTGGCCCATTAGCCTACTGTCCAATATACATGATGGTGGTGTTGGGGGGGGGTATATTTTAACATTTTATATTTTAAAATTGTGGCATGTTGTTTAAAAATTGATCATTATTGAAAGCAGCTCTTTGTCAGGAACCTCAGCAGTAACAGCAGAGTGTTCTGGAATAGGCACAAGCACTGACCTTGGGGAGCCAAACATAGAGCTGGGTGCCACACATTTCATTCAATGACACTTTCCCTATATTTTACTTATTTTGACTGAGAAATGTTTTATTGACAATTTTGATAACCCTTCACTTTTAATCCAGGTCTGTAGTGTGAAATGTTCTCGGCTGTGTTTTTGTTTAAAAATGTTTTCCAAACTGTAGCTGCGTTTAATTCATATCCAGAGAAATATATATTCCAATATAATATACTCAGCATAAACATTTTAAATAGATTCTATATTTTTGGTCCATCCATGACATATTACTAAAGTAGCCTATTTACTGTTGTTGATGTGGGTCACTTGCTGTTCGCCAATTCACTTTCTCGTACCAGGAGAGCTGAAAGGAACGAGTATTATTCCCTACCTTTTTCACCAAGTCAATTTGAGGCGTTGGTCTACCCTGCTCTTTAATTTTAATTTTTTCCTCGAAAGGAAGACTGGCAAATGGCTTCGCCAAAATTAAATCAGCAATGCTTGGCATCCGTGCGCAGCTTTCTTGCTAGCTGACTAGCCCCCTCAAGTTCAAGTTCAGTCACTCAAATAAACGAAATTTCTGGAACTAAGATAGCAAACTTGACAACACTATATTTACACTTTATTTACAATGAAAATATATACAAACTAAAAAAGCTGGTAGAAACCGTATGTAATGAATGAAATCGAAATGTAAGCTGATCTCTTACAATACACCACAGCACTTGCGAATCCGCATGGGACTGAACTGAGATTCACCGCTGCCTGTCTATTGAGGTATTTCACTCACGTGACCAAGTCATGTGACGCTGCCATTTTGGACGGCACGGCTCGAATCAGTTTGAATGTGAGGAAGGCGACAAACGAAAAACATAAAAGAAAAAGGAGCGAGATGCAGAAAACACCTTCACTATCCAGCGACGTAGGGCATTTACAGGGCGAGCAGAGGGAGAGGTATTTGCAAAAATTGAGGTTAGCAGGCTTAGAGAACGACGTTTACCTGCTTCCACCAGGATTGTTCACTGACGTACAGAAGTACACGAAGCCCTCGTCTTTACCTGACTTCGGCCCACATGATCTGTATACCTATGCCGTTAAAAACCCATCGCCATACACAGGTATTGATCTGAAAGCGTATACGAGTTTGGATGCCTACAAATATTTTGTGTCAGGCTGGGTAACATGCCTACATCAGTGGGTCATCCCTGGAGCCGGTGGTCGCCATCTTATTACAGCTAAGGTTTGTTCACATTTTCATTTACTTTCGGTCCTCAGGATAAACAAAATGTTATTAAATGTCATTGAAATAACTTCTTAGTCTGTTGAGACATGGCCCGTTATAAATTTGCTGTTACCAGGCAATGACCAAGAACTGTATTATTAGGGTCGGTGTAGTTGTAGCAGTGTATTAGCAACTAGCTGTTAGCACTAGCTAATGTCAACAACAGTAACTAGTATGTTACTGTAGCAATATTTACGTTCAGTCATTTGGATGACTGTTAAAACCTTTCAGTCTCAAGTTTTTCCTTTACTGGATTTACTAGTTTACTGAGCTAGCGCGCTCGGGCAAGCTGGGAGCCATCGCGCGCTCTCCGGCCGAGCCGGGAGCCATCGCGCGCTCTCCGGCCGAGCCGGGAGCCATCGCGCGCTCTCCGGCCGAGCCGGGAGCCATCGCGCGCTCTCCGGCCGAGCCGGGAGCCATCGCGCGCTCTCCGGCCGAGCCGGGAGCCATCGCGCGCTCTCCGGCCGAGCCGGGAGCCATCGCGCGCTCTCCGGCCGAGCCGGGAGCCATCGCGCGCTCTCCGGCCGAGCCGAGGAGCCATCGCGCGCTCTCCGGCCGAGCCGGGAGCCATCGCGCGCTCGGCGGCCGAGCCGGGAGCCATCGCGCGCTCGGCGGCCGAGCCGGGAGCCATCGCGCGCTAGCTCAGTAAACTAGTAAATCCAGTAAAGGAAAAACTTGAGACTGAAAGGTTTTAACAGTCATCCAAATGACTGAACGTAAATATTGCTACAGTAACATACTAGCTACTGTTGTTGACATTAGCTAGCTTGCCGTCCAAAATGGTGGACACCGGGGTGTCACGTGACCCTGTGACGTCAGGTGAAATACCTCAATAGTTGAAACGAGCTGTCAATCAAAGAAAATATCCGGCCGCTTTCACCAATCACCAGTCTCCTCGCGGAAAGCTTTGCCATGTCCCTCCCACTGTGAGGCTGGGAGTCCGTGGATGGGCGTTTTCGCAGTATTTGCCCAATAATCGTCTTGCATTTTGAGATTGAAAAGCGCATAGCTCCCAAATGCCATTGAAGTCCACTGAGGCTGGGCTGCATCGCGCTGTCACGAGGGGGAAAAACTCATGCACACATTAGGCAAACTGAGGAAAGTTATAACGGAATGATTTCGCACTGTAGTTGGGTTGAGCACATATATTTCTATGATTCTGGATCTGAAATAGCAATGTTATAAGGTCGGCTATAACATAAGCCTAGCGCAATTCATCCTACACGATGTTCATCATTTTTAGAGGAGGCTGAGCCTCCCTCGTTGTCTTAGAGCAATCGCCCGTGGTATGTGTGTATATATGCATAACATAAGTATCTGTATACATGATTTGATTTGGTCGATATTATACCATGTTGGTATGTCTTGGTATGTTGGTATGTTTTTCTTTTTTTGTTGATTTTGTTTTCTTTTGTATATATAGTTTATTATGGTGGAAACTGACGTTTGATTAGTGGTGGTATAGAGGGTTAGGATTTGATAAGTTATTTACAACCCCGATTCCAAAAAAGTTGGGACAAAGTACAAATTGTAAATAAAAATGGAATGCAATGATGTGGAAGTTTCAAAATTCCATATTTTATTCAGAATAGAACATAGATGACATATCAAATGTTTAAACTGAGAAAATGTATCATTTAAAGAGAAAAATTAGGTGATTTTAAATTTCATGACAACAACACATCTCAAAAAAGTTGGGACAAGGCCATGTTTACCACTGTGAGACATCCCCTTTTCTCTTTACAACAGTCTGTAAACGTCTGGGGACGAAGGAGACAAGTTGCTCAAGTTTAGGGATAGGAATGTGTGGCAGCGGGGGCGTGGTCAAGTGCCGGTCTGTGACAGGAGGGCGGAGTCAGGGAAGGTAAGTGGCAGAATCACTACACCTGACGGCAATTAACCTGTGTTTGTGTGTGTCTTCCCAGTGACCGCGCCCTATTTAAGGAGGGAGAGTGAGAGCGGAAGGGAGCTTCCCCAGAGGAGACTACAGTGTGTGTGTCTCTGTCTCTCTGATTGCTTATTTAATTGTCAGACTGAAAAGTGCGGCAATAAAGCCTCCTGTTCACCCTGATCTCTGTCCTGCCGTCCTCTGTGCTCCACCCACACGCAGGGAACATTTACAGTGGTGCTGAAACCCGGGAAAGTGGAGCACCAACCAAGCAGCCCCATGGAATCCTCCCCATTCGCCGACCTAGTCCACGCCCTCGCCACAGCTCAGCAAAGCCAGCACCAGGAGCTCGTCGCACTCCGGAAGGAACAAGAGCGGCGCTACGAAGCCCTGGTGCTGGCCCAGCAGGAAGACCGTGAGGCGTTCCGGCACCTCGTCGCATCGGCGGGGTCCACCAGCGCTCCGGCCGCGGGCCCGTCTCCCCTCACTGTCACCAAGATGGGCCCGCAGGACGACCCCGAGGCGTTCATCACGCTGTTCAAACAGGTCGCAGAAGCCTCGGGGTGGCCGATGGAGCAGCGCGCGGCGCGCCTTCTCCCCCTCCTAACAGGAGAGGCACAGCTGGCCGCACTACAGCTCCCTGCCGACCGCCGGCTGGCCTACGCAGACCTTCGCTGGGCTGTCCTCCAGCGCGTGGGGTGCACACCAGAGCAACAGCGCCAGCGCTTCCGCGCTCTGCGATTGGAGGAAGTCGGCCGGCTGTTCGCGTTCGGCCAGCAGCTCCGGGACGCCTGCTGGCGGTGGTTGAGGGCCAACGATCGCGATGCCGAGGGGATCATCGACCAGGTGGTGCTGGAACAGTTCATCGCCCGCTTACCAGCAGGAACCGCGGAGTGGGTCCAGTGCCACCGCCCGGCGTCGCTGGATCAGGCAGTCGAGCTGGCGGAGGATCATTTGGCGGCTTTTTCGGCAGCAGGACAGCAGATGACGTCGACCCTTCTCTCCTCTTCTCTCTCTCTCTCTCCCCCCCTCCTTCTGTGTCCCATCCTCGCCCCATTCCCCCACCGCGGAGACGGGGGCCGGTTCCACCCCAGCCGGCCCGCCGCACCCGCAGTGCCCTCCCATTTCTCCCTTCTGCGTCCGTCTCTCCCCCCCCCCTCAGGTGAGTGAGCCCCAGAACACCGGTGCAGAGGGAAAGCCCGGGCCGGTTTGCTGGCGCTGCAGGGAGCCGGGCCATCTTCAACAACAGTGCACAGCAATGGAAGTGGGCGCGATGGTTCGGATCCCCGATGCGCCAGAGGCCACCCTCGATCAGGCCGGAGTGTATCGCATACCGGTGAGTATCCAAGGGGATACATATCAGGCGTTGGTGGATTCTGGTTGTAACCAGACCTCAATTCACCAAAGCCTGGTGCAAAACGAGGCATTGGGGGGGAGCACAGGGGGTGAAGGTGTTGTGTGTGCACGGGGATGTTCACCACTACTCTTTGGTGTCGGTCCACATTATTTTCAGAGGGGAAAAATTTATAGTGAAGGCGGCGGTTAATCCTCGCCTTACCCACTCTTTGATTTTGGGGACTGATTGGCCGGGATTTCGGGGGTTAATGACATGCCTAGTAAAGAGTGGGTCCTGCCATTTGACAGGGGGAGGTCCCGGTGTCGCTTTGGCGGGAGCAGCTACGTCATCTCCCCATCAGAGTGAGGAGCCGCCGGCTCCTCCTCTCTCTATTGGGGAATCCCTCGCGTATTTCCCATTAGAACAATCGCAAGACGAGACTCTGCGACATGCATTTGACCAAGTGAGAGTAATCGATGGTCAAACGCTCCAGCCGAATGCCACCCAGTCCTTCCCCTACTTCGCAGTTATGAAGGATATATTATACCGAGTGACGCAGGACACTCAAACGAAAGAGCGAGTCACACAGCTTTTAATTCCGAAGAGCCGCTGGGAATTGGTATTCCAGGCGGCTCACTTTAATCCCATGGCTGGACACTTAGGGCAGAATAAGACACTAGCCCAAATAATGGCCCGATTCTATTGGCCGGGGATTCATGGCGATGTTCGTAGGTGGTGTACGGCATGCCGCGAATGCCAGTTAGTAAATCCAGCGGCCATTCCAAAAGCGCCTTTGCTCCCTCTTCCATTAATCGAGACCCTGTTTGAGAGAATTGGGATGGATCTCGACGGGCCATTAGATCGGTCAGCACGAGGGTACCGCTTTATATTACTAGTTCTGGTGGACTATGCAACGCGATACCCGGAAGCAGTGCCTCTGCGCAATATCTCAGCACGCAGTATTGCAGAGGCGCTCTTCCGCGTCATCTCCCGAGTTGGAATCCCGAAAGAGATTCTGACTGATCAAGGCACTACATTTATGTCACGAACACTACGCAAACTGTATGGGTTATTGGGGATTAAGCCGATCCGCACCAGTGTGTATCACCCACAAACGGACGGTTTAGTGGAACGGTTCAACCGCACCCTCAAAAATATTATCAAAAAATTCGTAAGTGAGGACGCACGTAATTGGGATAAATGGCTCGAGCCCTTGTTGTTCTCAGTGCGAGAGGTCCCCCAAGCCTCCACGGGGTTCTCCCCGTTCGAATTATTATATGGGCGTAAGCCGCGCGGCATCCTGGATGTGCTGCGGGAAAATTGGGAGGAGGGACCTTCACAAAGGAAAAACGAAATTCAATACGTTATGGACCTGCGCGCAAAACTCCACACGCTCACCCACCTAACTCAGGAGAATTTGCGGCAGGCCCAGGAACGGCAAGCCCGCCTGTACAACAAGGGTACTCGCCTTAGAGAATTCACGCCGCGAGATAAGGTACTCGTACTGTTGCCCACGTCGAGCTCCAAATTGATCGCCAAGTGGCAAGGACCCTTTGAGGTCACACGGTGAGTCGGGGATGTCGACTATGAGGTGAGGCGAATGGACAGGGGTGGGGCGCTACAGATTTACCACCTCAATCTGCTTAAACTCTGGAACGAGGAGGTCCCCGTGGCATTGGTGTCGGTGGTTCCAGAGAAGGCGGAGCTGGGGCCAGAGGTTCAAAAAGGAACATTGGCATCATGTACCTCTCCGGTCCCCTGTGGAGACCACCTCTCCCCAACCCAACTCACAGAGGTCGCCCAGTTGCAGGCCGAGTTTTCGGATGTGTTCTCGCCCCTGCCCGGCCGCACTAACCTCATAGAGCAAAACATAGAGATACCCCCGGGGGTGGCAGTGCGTAGCTGCCCTTACAGGCTACCCGAACACAAAAAAAAGGTGGTTCGGGAAGAACTTCAGACCATGCTTGAAATGGGCATCGTCGAGGAGTCCCACAGTGACTGGAGCAGCCCGGTGGTCTTGGTCCCCAAGGCCGACGGGTCGGTCCGGTTCTGTGTGGACTATAGAAAAGTCAACGCGGTGTCTAAATTCGACACGTACCCAATGCCTCGGGTTGATGAGTTGCTCGATTGACTAGGCACGGCTCGCTTTTATTCGACACTGGATTTGACGAAGGGATATTGGCAGATCCCCTTGACTCCATTATCCCGGGAAAAAACGGCCTTTTCCACACCGTTCGGCTTGCACCAATTCGTCACACTTCCTTTTGGGCTGTTTGGGGTGCCCGCTACGTTTCAGCGGCTGATGGACAGAGTCCTCCGCCCCCACGCCACCTATGCGGCCGCATACCTCGATGATATCATCGTTTATAGTAATGACTGGCAGCGGCACTTACAACACCTGAGGGCCGTCCTTAAGTCTCTGAGGCGAGCGGGTCTCACAGCCAACCCGAAGAAGTGTGCGATTGGGCGGGTGGAAGTACGGTATCTGGGCTTCCACTTGGGCAACGGGCAGGTGCGTCCCCAAATTAACAAGACAGCAGCAATTGCGGCCTGCCCGAGGCCCAAGACCAAAAAGGGGGTGAGACAGTTCCTGGGGCTGGCTGGCTACTATCGTAGGTTTATACCTAATTATTCGGATGTCACCAGCCCGCTGAGTGATCTCACTAAAAAGGGGGCACCAGATCCGGTCCAGTGGATGGAGCAATGCCAGCGGGCTTTCGCTGAGGTAAAGGCTGCACTGTGTGGGGGGCCACTATTACACTCCCCTGACTTTTCTCTCCCTTTTGTGTTGCAGACCGACGCGTCGGACAGAGGGCTGGGGGCTGTTTTGTTCCAGGAGGTGGAGGACCGCCCTGTCCTGTACATTAGCAGGAAGCTGTCAGTGCGTGAGGGGCACTACAGCACAATTGAAAAAGAGTGTCTAGCGATCAAGTGGGCGGTCCTCGCCCTCCGTTACTACCTGCTGGGGCGCCCTTTCACCCTCTGGTCGGACCACGCACCCCTCCAGTGGCTCCACCGCATGAAGGATGCCAACACGCGGATCACCCGTTGGTATGTGGCACTCCAACCCTTCAATTTCAAGGTGGTCCACAGGCCGGGGGCGCAGATGGTCGTGGTGGACTTCCTCTCCCGTCAAGGGGGGGGGGGGGGGGGGGGAGTCGGCTGCAGGCCGGACGGCCGCCAGGCCTGAGTTGGGCGGTGGGGGTATGTGGCAGCGGGGGCGTGGTCAAGCACCGGTCTGTGACAGGAGGGCGGAGTCAGGGAAGGTAAGTGGCAGAATCACTACACCTGACGGCAATTAACCTGTGTTTGTGTGTCTTCCCAGTGACCGCGCCCTATTTAAGGAGGGAGAGTGAGAGCGGAAGGGAGCTTCCCCAGAGGAGATTACAGTGTGTGTGTCTCTGTCTCTCTGATTGCTTATTTAATTGTCAGACTGAAAAGTGCGGCAATAAAGCCTCCTGTTCACCCTGATCTCTGTCCTGCCGTCCTCTGTGCTCCACCCACACGCAGGGAACATTTACAGAATGTTAACCCATTCTTGTCTAATGTAGGATTCTAGTTGCTCAACTGTCTTAGGTCTTTTTTGTCGTATCTTCCGTTTTACGATGCGCCAAATGTTTTCTATGGGTGAAAGATCTGGACTGAAGGCTGGCCAGTTCAGTACCCGGACCCTTCTTCTATGCAGCCACGATGCTGTAATTGATGCAGTATGTGGTTTGGCATTGTCATGTTGGAAAATGCAAGGTCTTCCCTGAAAGAGACGTCGTCTGGATGGGAGCATATGTTGCTCTAGAACCTGGATATATCTTTCAGCATTGATGGTGTCTTTCCAGATGTGTAAGCTGCCCATGCCACACGTGCTAATGCAACCCCATACCATCAGAGATGCAGGCTTCTGAACTGAGCGCTGATAACAACTTGGGTCGTCCTTCTCCTCTTTAGTCCGAATGACACGGCATCCCTGATTTCCATAAACAACTTCAAATTTTGATTTGTCTGACCACAGAACAGTGTTCCACTTTGCCACAGTCCATTTTAAATGAGCCTTGGCCCAGAGAAGACATCTGTGCTTCTGGATCATGTTTAGATACGGCTTCTTCTTTGAACTATAGAGTTTTAGCTGGCGACGGCGGATGGCACGGTGAATTGTGTTCACAGATAATGTTCTCTGGAAATATTCCTGAGCCCATTTTGTGATTTCCAATACAGAAGCATGCCTGTATGTGATGCAGTGCCGTCTAAGGGCCCGAAGATCACGGGCACCCAGTATGGTTTTCCGGCCTTGACCCTTACGCACAGAGATTCTTCCAGATTCTCTGAATCTTTTGATGATATTATGCACTGTAAATGATGATATGTTCAAACTCTTTGCAATTTTACACTGTCGAACTCCTTTCTGATATTGCTCCACTATTTGTCGGCGCAGAATTAGGGGGATTGGTGATCCTCTTCCCATCTTTACTTCTGAGAGCCGCTGCCACTCCAAGATGCTCTTTTTATACCCAGTCATGTTAATGACCTATTGCCAATTGACCTAATGAGTTGCAATTTGGTCCTCCAGCTGTTCCTTTTTTGTACCTTTAACTTTTCCAGCCTCTTATTGCCCCTGTCCCAACTTTTTTGAGATGTGTTGCTGTCATGAAATTTCAAATGAGCCAATATTTGGCATGAAATTTCAAAATGTCTCACTTTTGACATTTGATATGTTGTCTATATTCTATTGCGAATACAATATCAGTTTTTGAGATTTGTAAATTATTGCATTCCGTTTTTATTTACAATTTGTACTTTGTCCCAACTTTTTTGGAATCGGGGTTGTACTTCTTCCTAATCCTTTCCGAACATTATTATGTTACTGCCTTGTTGCTACGCTATTCTGTTTGTTTATGATGATGTTTTGATGATTGCATTTTTTATTTTTGTTTTTTTGTTTTTATATCTTCTTTACTGTTCGGAATAAAGCAATCAATCTATCAATAGCTGTCGAGGCGCGTAGCTACGCGCCTCGTCGGCTATCAGCTCATGTACGACTCGATTGAGTGGAATCACTGTTTTATTCTATCCACATTCACTGGATTTTGAGAAACACAGCATTTTTATTTAGATTTTTTGCAAATTCTATAAATAAATACAAACCGTCCGACAAAATCATTTCAGCTTAGAATGTAAACAAACCGGCAAAATGACCATAGCAATTTGTGAAAAATGAGACGATAATAATAGTTCTTGAAAAATAAACGAAGATACGTTCTTATTCCATACTTTGTTGCTTTTTTGTCTTTTTTGAGGTTTTTCTTTTTAAGGGTTTTGTTGGCAGTTGGTGAGGGGGTATATATTCTTTTAGTTCTTTTTTTATATTTGCTAACAATTTTTGAGGTTTTGTTTTCGAGTAGTTTTGATTTCGTCCTCGGTTGCTTCAGCAACACGCTCTGCCATTTTGTTTTTCTCTACTCATGGTATACGAGCTGATATCCTAGTAGTAGAGGAGCCAATCAGAGCGCACGATTGCTCATGTCCAGTGAATGTGAATAATGATAATTGTTGTCATTAGGTCATTGTTATTTCATAATAATGAGAAAGTTTTCTCAAAATTATGACTTCGTTACGAGATCATAAATCGTTATGATAATGTCAGTGATAATTATGAGATCAGATTTCATGATCATTATGAGATATTAAGTCAATTATGAGCAACCTTGTTATTAAGGTGCTGGAAATGGGCTTCTATAGGCGCTCTGACCATTTTGGTCAAAACTGGTCCAGCGCTGGGCGGCACGGTGGTGTAGTGGTTAGCGCTGTCGCCTCACAGCAAGAAGGTCCTGGGTTCGAGCCCCGGGGCCGGCGAGGGCCTTTCTGTGTGGAGTTTGCATGTTCTCCCCGTGTCCGCGTGGGTTTCCTCCGGGTGCTCCGGTTTCCCCCACAGTCCAAAGACATGCAGGTTAGGTTAACTGGTGACTCTAAATTGACCGTAGGTGTGAATGTGAGTGTGAATGGTTGTCTGTGTCTATGTGTCAGCCCTGTGATGACCTGGCGACTTGTCCAGGGTGTACCCCGCCTTTCGCCCGTAGTCAGCTGGGATAGGCTCCAGCTTGCCTGCGACCCTGTAGAAGGATAAAGCGGCTAGAGATGATGAGATGATGATGGTCCAGCGCTCTGGAAAAGTAAAACTAAATTACCTTTATGTGAATGATAATAGATATGTTTTTGGAGCCCATCTCCATTCTGACATGTCTCCAGAATAGAAACTATTTTACAGCTGGTAAATAAGTGAACAGCATTCTTTAATAATTCATACTTGATTGCTCGGTCCACACAATGGTGTCACCCTGGTATTGCATTTCTCACGTTGCTTTTATAAGCTACCAAGCCATGAATAAACAGGCCAACAAAGCAGACAATTAATAATATATTGTGGTCATGGCACGTTACAGGGAGATACTGCTTATCCATGTGCACTTTGAATGATGACCTTGAGCAATATACCGGGGCCAAAGTATTGCAATGCTGTGTTATAATCTCAGGAATGTGGATATGAGGTGATATATAGCAGTACACTATTAACTAATCCATCAGTGCTCTCTCCTCTCCTCTCCTCTCCTCTCCTCTCTCAGATCGGCTGCTGGCATACGGTAGGGTTTTAAGTCATGAGCGAAATAAAAGGGTCCATTTGGGGCTGACGAAGGCTCACATGCACATCCTCCATCTTGTGCACAACAACTGCAGGAATATTGGTATCTAAAATCCTCAAATATAGAGGCTGTGAAACTTGGTCTGCTTTGTATGGATGTTTTTATAATAATATAATGAGATAGGCCGCTTTAGTAATAGTATACCTCTACAGTGTACCACATACACCTTTCCCGTTACTCTGTAAACTATCCTTGGGTTGGTGAAAGGTGCTATATAAATTAAACTTCTTCTTGGTGGTGGTGGTATAAAGTAGATTTACCTGAAACATCAGGTTGAACTTTTTGTTTAGCAAATGCAGGTGTCATCATTTATCAGTTTGATTTTTTTTAATCAACGGGCATCATGGTGACACAGCAGGTAGCGCGCCACCTCACAGCCTCAGGGAGGCGTTCCTCCTTCCTCATGTGGGTTTCCTCCAGGTTCTCTGGGTTCCTCCAAAGAGTAGATTAGCTATTCGAAATATTTACTCGGTGTGTGTGGTGCCCTGCAGAGGGGAACCGTCAGGGCCTTCTAGTCCTTCAGGGAAAGCCCAAACATATCAGCATTTCAAATGTTATCTTTAATTTCTTTCATTCTTTCTTAATTTCATGACAATTATTCTCTTCTGATTCTAATTTGGCCTCATTTTCTATCAAATTTGCTTCAGAAATGAAAGGGTTTCTGTCCTGTAAACATTAAAATAGTTATTTAATGAAATTGTTTTGTTTGTTGTGTCTAGGCTGAGAAGAGTTTAGAGCTGTCTCACTCATTGGTTAGGACTTCATTGCCGGGACAGAAGGCCACGGCAGTGGATGTTTATGTAGGAAGTGACAGATGACTTAACCAATCAGATTTTGATTTATTGTGGGAGGGATCAAAAATGTATCGCCCTAGACCTCCTCGAAGGCCAACACGAGCTTAACTGTGAGTTGGCGTCATCGGTGCAGCAGTGAAGTCACCTTCCAGCTGGTGTAACGTTCATCAGTAATGTTAGCGAATGCTAATAAAGCGGTCAAGCCAGTGCTGTCGAGAGCTACAGGCTAACAACCGAGAAACTAAGATTTCTGCCTCCACGCACACTCTTCTTCCACACTGCACGCTCGCTCCAGTATTTTTCACTCAGACTTAAGTATTCATTTCCCAGTGTAATTTACTTAGTTACTTTTAAAATCAACATCGACAGCTACACACAACGGAGCGACCTGACAGCCTGCCGCTAATCCCTTACAAAATCCTTTGCCCTGTTGCTTTTTGGGTGTGTCTGGCTAAGTTTTGGCTGAGCTCAAGTCCCAGCTCTAATAGTAGCGGTTTGCCACAGGTGCCCTGCAGAACTGGCATCTGGTCCAGAGTGTGTTGTTGCTACATGTCTTGTGTTCCTCATGTTCATCCAGGATCCACCACAACCCTGACCAGTATAAATTGTTTACAGAAGATGAATTAATTCATTTTATCAATAAAATGTCATGATATGTTTCATTGATTCATACTGATATCCTTTAACCACAGTTTTTTTTAAATACAGTACAAAGATGAAAACATGTCCTATGTCTAAAATGACACTGTACTCCCTACTATCTACAGTACAATAATGATGTGTATGATGGGTATACCACATTGACCAGCCTGTATAGTTCTGTATGGACACTAATCTGGTGCAGTGCATTGTGGGATTGTAAGGGTGCATTCAGGGAGATCTCATCTCATCTCGTTATCTCTAGCTGCTTTATCCTGTTCTACAGGGTCGCAGGCAAGCTGGAGCCTATCCCAGCTGACTATGGGTGAAAGGCGGGGCACACCCTGGACAAGTCGCCAGGTGCATTCGGTGAGATATTTAAATAATATTGGCTGGCTTTTTTTCATGGTATATCAGATATATTCCATTCAGCTAGCATGATACTGAACTTGTCTTCAACTCGTTCAATATCATGCTAGCTGAATGGAATATATCTGATATCTCATCTCATCTCATTATCTCAAGCCGCTTTATCCTTCTACAGGGTCGCAGGCAAGCTGGAGCCTATCCCAGCTGACTACGGGCGAAAGGCAGGGTACACCCTGGACAAGTCGCCAGGTCATCACAGGGCTGACACATAGACACAGACAACCATTCACACTCACATTCACACCTACGCTCAATTTAGAGTCACCAGTTAACCTAACCTGCATGTCTTTGGACTGTGGGGGAAACCGGAGCACCCGGAGGAAACCCACGCGGACACGGGGAGAACATGCAAACTCCACACAGAAAGGCCCTCGCCGGCCCCGGGGCTCGAACCCAGGACCTTCTTGCTGTGAGGCGACAGCGCTAACCACTACACCACCGTGCCGCCCATATATCTGATATACCACTAAAAAAAGCTAGCCATTATTATTATTATTATTATACATACACATTCTTTTTGGGTGTTCAACGCAGTTTTCTCTTTCAAAATTCTCTCAAAATCTTCCATATTTAACAAAGCAAACCTGGCAGCCATGTTTATTTACAAATTGTCACAGTCGCTTGCTAGTGTAGAATGTTTACGTCTCTCTTCCAGCTTTTCAATGTCCATTGGTATGTTTTTTTCTCTTGTAAATGTGCGTGAAGAATGTCTTATGAAGTTTTGGTAGCCTTTTGGATGTTCAATACGTCTTCCTCTTTCCTGGCATACAAAGAAATGCTTGTGCGCATGCACCGCAGAAAACTTCTCATTGGATATTCGCATCAGCTATGACATATGACATCATGTCTTGACAACCATGCAATATCGTAAACTATATTCAACGCTCATTCTCCATTGGGTAGAGTGACATAATACATGTAGGATAAGCGATATGCTAACAATATTGCATGCTGTCAAACCAAATCAATGGAACCTGCTGGAAGGGAATAGAACACATGTTTGTATTCCATTGAAAACATGTCCTGTATGTATAATAATAAATTGTATATATTCGGTCTCTGGGAAGGTGCTTTAGAGCCCAGTGTGTTCTTTCAAAGCAGGAGATTAACTGTGTCTTGTGGTGTGGTTTATCAGCAGGAGTAGGCATTAAAAAAAAAAAAGCTGTGTTTTGAGCTGGACCTAAAGAAAACACACACATGCAGGTTTATCTCACTTTCATTGTGAGGACCTTCCATTGACATGATTATTATTACCTGCACCTCAACCTAACCCTAACGTCAGTAATGAAAAGGAAATTTTTGTCTCTTTTTAAAAATTTTTGTTTAAAAAAACCCCAACAGCAATTTCCTTACAGGGTCCAAATGTCCCCAGAAGGTCAAAATTATCAGATTTTACTATCCGTGTGGGGACGTTTGGTCCTCAGTAGTATATAAAACCACACACTTCTATCTCCGTCATTGGATATTTGCATCAGCTCTGATGTGTGATGTCATGTTGTCTTGACAACCATGCAATATCGTAAACCATATTCAACGCTCATTCTTCAGTAGGTAGAGTGACATAATACATGTAGGATAAGTGATATGATAACAATATTGCATGCTGTCAAACCAAATAAATGGAACCTGCTGGAAGGGAATAGAACACATGTTTGTCTTCCATTGAAACCATGTCCTGTTTGTATAATAATAAATTGTATATATTTGGTTTCTGGGAAGGTGCTTTAGAGCCCAGTGTGTTCTTTCAAAGCAGGAGATTAACTGTGTGTCTTGTGGTGTGGTTTATCAGCAGGAGTAGGCATTAAAAAAAAAGCTGTGTTTGAACTGGACCTAAAAAAAACAAACACATGCCTGTTTGTCTCACTACCCTTGTGAGGACCTTCCATTGACATAATTATTATTACCTGCACCTCAACCTGACCCTAACGTCAGTAATGAAAAGGAAATTACAAAAACAACAACAACAATTTCCTTATGGGGTCCAAATGTCCCCACAAGGTCAAAATTGTCAGATTTTACTATCCTTTTGGGGACGTTTGGTCCTCAGTAGTATATAAAACCACACACTTCTATCTTTGTCACTGGATATTCGCATCAGCTCTGACGTGTGATGTCATGTTGTCTTGACAACCATGCAATATTGTAAACCATATTCAACGCTCATTCTCCATTGGGTCAAGTGACGTAATACACGTAGGATAAGCAACATGATAACAATATTGCATCAATAGAACGTGCTGGAATGTTTTTATTCCATGGAAAAAGAGTCCTGTGTGTATAATATTTGTATAAATTAAACACTTTAATTTATGTATTTATTGTACATATACATTTATTTAATTTATACAAGTATTATATACATTAATTAAATTTAAGTGTTTACAACCCCGATTCCCAAAAAGTTGGGACAAAGTACAAATTGGAAATAAAAACGGAATGCAATGATGTGGAAGTTTCAAAATTCCATATTTTATTCAGAATAGAACATAGATGACATATCAAATGTTTAAACTGAGAAAATGTATCATTTAAAGAGAAAAATTAGGTGATTTTAAATTTCATGACAACAACACATCTCAAAAAAGTTGGGACAAGGCCATGTTTACCACTGTGAGACATCCCCTTTTCTCTTTACAACAGTCTGTAAACGTCTGGCGACTGAGGAGACAAGTTGCTCAAGTTTAGGGATAGGAATGTTAACCCATTCTTGTCTAATGTAGGTTACTTGCTCAACTGTCTTAGGTCTTTTTTGTCGTATCTTCCGTTTTACGATGCGCCAAATGTTTTCTATGGGTGAAAGATCTGGACTGCAGGCTGGCCAGTTCAGTACCCGGACCCTTCTTCTATGCAGCCATGATGCTGTAATTGATGCAGTATGTGGTTTGGCATTGTCATGTTGGAAAATGCAAGGTCTTCCCTGAAAGAGACGTCGTCTGGATGGGAGCATATGTTGCTCTAGAACCTGGATATACCTTTCAGCATTGATGGTGTCTTTCCAGATGTGTAAGCTGCCCATGCCACATGCACTAATGCAACCCCATACCATCAGAGATGCAGGCTTCTGAACTGAGCGCTGATAACAACTTGGGTCGTCCTTCTCCTCTTTAGTCCGAATGACACTGCGTCCCTGATTTCCATAAAGAACTTCAAATTTTGATTCGTCTGACCACAGAACAGTTTTCCACTTTGCCACAGTCCATTTTAAATGAGCCTTGGCCCAGAGAAGACGTCTGCGCTTCTGGATCATGTTTAGATACGGCTTCTTCTTTGAACTATAGAGTTTTAGCTGGCAACGGCGGATGGCACGATGAATTGTGTTCACAGATAATGTTCTCTGGAAATATTCCTGAGGCCATTTTGTGATTTCCAATACAGAAGCATGCCTGTATGTGATGCAGTGCCGTCTAAGGGCCCGAAGATCACGAGCACCCAGTATGGTTTTCCGGCCTTGACCCTTACGCACAGAGATTCTTCCAGATTCTCTGAATCTTTTGATGATATTATGCACTGTAGATGATGATATGTTCAAACTCTGCAATTTTACACTGTCGAACTCCTTTCTGATATTGCTCCACTATTTGTCAGCGCAGAATTAGGGGGCTTGGTGATCCTCTTCCCATCTTTGCTTCTGAGAGCCGCTGCCACTCCAAGATGCTCTTTTTATACCCAGTCATGTTAATGACCTATTGCCAGTTGACCTAATGAGTTGCAATTTGGTCCTCCAGCTGTTCCTTTTTTGTACCTTTAACTTTTCCAGCCTCTTATTGCCCCTGTCCCAACTTTTTTTGAGATGTGTTGCTGTCATTAAATTTCAAATGAGCCAATATTTGGCATGACATTTCAAAATGTCTCACTTTCGACATTTGATATGTTGTCCATGTTCTATTGTGAATACAATATCAGTTTTTGAGATTTGTAAATTATTGCATTCCGTTTTTATTTACAATTTGTACTTTGTCCCAACTTTTTTGGAATCAGGGTTGTAAATTAGTGTTTAATTTATACAAATATTATATACATAAATTGGGTGGGGGTGGCATGGTGGTGTAGTGGTTAGCGCTGTCGCCTCACAGCAAGAAGGTCCTGGGTTCGAGCCCCGTAGCTGGCGAGGGCCTTTCTGTGCGGAGTTTGCATGTTCTCCCCGTGTCCGCGTGGGTTTCCTCCGGGTGCTCCGGTTTCCCCCACAGTCCAAAGACATGCAGGTTAGGTTAACTGGTGACTCTAAATTGAGCGTAGGTGTGAATGTGAGTGTGAATGGTTGTCTGTGTCTGTGTGTCAGCCCTGTGATGACCTGGCGACTTGTCCAGGGTGTACCCTGCCTCTGGCGGGGCTAGAGATAATGAGATGAGATGAATGAGTTTAGAATAGGCTTAAGCCACGCCTTCTACCTTTTCCCGCGATTTTCCTGCAGGTCTGCTGCTTGTCTGGACACGCCTACTCGGCTGCACTCGCGGCCAATCAGATCTCACCGCTACTTTGTAACTCATTTCCTGCTGTTATTGGCAGAAGAGCGCGAGCCGCCTGGATGTTAGTGTCCTCCAGCGGAAGAGAGAGAGAGAGAGCCCCTCCACCCCCATTACAGATGTAGCAGCTGCGGAAAGGTAAAGAATGGCGTGTTTGTGTGCTGCGGGTTCGGTGCTCGCCGCCCCGGCGGTGTTATTGATGATGCAGTCGGGTGTTATTTGGAGTTACCGGAGCAGCTCGCGCCCTGTTTATGGATAATTCATGTGTGTTTAGTGCGCGTGCGGTTCTGCTGGAGCATAAACAGCCCAGTGAGAGTAGAGTTGAGTAGAATAGAGTAGAGTTGAGTAGAATAGAATAGAGTTGAGTAGAGTAGAGTTGCTGAAACGTTCCTCTGGGGATGTGACGCATTACAAACTGCGTGCACGAGTCTAAAGAAGGATATGCGCTCTCTCTCTCTC
The DNA here is from genome assembly GCF_027579695.1 of Neoarius graeffei. Classification (NCBI taxonomy): domain Eukaryota; kingdom Metazoa; phylum Chordata; class Actinopteri; order Siluriformes; family Ariidae; genus Neoarius; species Neoarius graeffei. The sequence continues at coordinate 81,785,953 of NC_083569.1, forward strand.
TCTCTCTCTGTGTGTGTGTGTGTGTGTGTTTTGCCCTTGAAGCTTTGCACAGTGATTGTTTGTTTGTTTACAGGAGGCGCGCGCGTGTAAACATCCCGCAAGTCGATCAATCGAATGCGCGCGCGCGCTCCTTTGAGACTGGAATTAATGTCCCTCTGCACCACTGGTGCATGTGTTCGTAGCCTGTGTTTGTGCGAGAGGGCCCGACTGGCTGCGGTGGGAAATGTAAGCACGGGCTGTGTGTCCTGGACTGACTGAGATGAGCAGCGGGATGGAGCGGACAGAGCCGGAAGCGGAAGGAACGCAGGGGCCCCAGAGGCTCCGGCCCTCGTCCTACCGGGCGGTGCGCAGTGCCGTGTCCAGCCTGGCGCGCATCGATGACTTCATCTGCGAGAAGATCGGCTCAGGCTTCTTCTCAGAAGTGTTTAAGGTAACGTCCCATCCACATCCGGGTACTGTTCCCCCCTCTCTGTGTCTCTCTCTCTCTAACAGTGCTAGAAGAAGAAACCTTTATTTGTCACATGCACACTTCAAGCACAGTGAAATTCATCCTCTGCATTTAACCCATCTGAAGCAGCGGGCAGCCACACTACAGCACCCGGGGAGCAGTCAGGGGTCAGGTACCTTGCTCAAGGGCACCTCAGCCCAAGGCCGCCGCACGTTAACCTAACTGCATGTCTTTGGACTGTGGGGGAAACCCACGCAGACATGGGGAGGACATGCAAACTCCACACTCGAACCCGTAACTTCCTTGCTGCAAGGCGACTGTGTTAACCGCTACACCACTGTGCCGACTTAAAACATGAGCTGATTCTACAGTACCAGTCAAAAACTTGGAAACGCCTTCAAATTCATCAGGTCATCACATAGACGCAGACAACCATTCACACCTACGGTCAATTTAGAGTCGCCAGTTAACCTAACCTGCATGTCTTTTGGACTGTGGGGGAAACCGGAGCACCCGGAGGAAACCCACGCGGACAACATGCAAACTCTGCACAGAAAGGCCGCTGGGTTCTAACCCGTAACCTTCTTGCTGCGAGGCGACTGTGCTAACCACTACACCACTGTGCCGACTTAAAACATGAGCTGGTTCTACAGTACCAGTCAAAAGCTTGGAAACACCTTCAAATTCAACGTTTTATTTTTTTTTCCCTACATTGTAGAACAATACTGAACTCATCAAAACTTTGAAATAACATATGGAGTTATATGGTAAACAAAAAAGTGTTAAAAAAAAGTTTCATCTTTTAGATTCTTCAAAGTCGTCACTATTTACCTTGATAACATCTTTGCACACTTGCATTATCTGAACCAGCTTCATGAGTTAGTCACCTGGAATGCTTCTCAATTAACGGGTGTGTCTTGTCAAAAATGGAATTTCTTGCCTTCTTAATGCATTTGACGCCATCAACCAGTAAAGAGTAAATAATAAAAATACAGTAAATAGCCCTGTTCGACAACTGTAGTAATCCATATTATGTCAAGAACCACTCAACTAACTAAAGAGAAATAAGTCAGTCATTACTTTCAGACACGAAGTGTCTTTTAGTTAATTAAAATGAAGAAAAAAAACACCAAATTTGAAGGTGTTTCCAAACTTTTCACTCGTACTGTATCTCTGATCTATTCCCAATGAGCAAGCCTGTGGCAAGGAAAAACTCCCTCAGTCGACATGAGGAGGAAACCTCAAAAGGGAACCCATCCTCATACCACCCCAGACTCCCCTTCCTCCTCCTTGGCCCTTTGGCCTGTCAGTGGCAACAGAGAGCAACCGGACTTGCTTGAAGACGTTTCACCTCTCATCCGAAAGGCTTCTTGAGTTCTGTCTGACTAATCAAGTCAAGTTTATTTGTACAGCGCTTTTAACAATAAACATTGTCGCAAAGCAGCTTTACAGAATTTGAACGACTTAAAACATGAGCTGATTCTATCTCTAATCTATCTGCAATAAGCAAACCTGTGGCAAGGAAAAACTCCCTCAGTCGACATGAGGAAGAAACCTCAAAAGGGAACCCATCCTCATTTGGGCAACAACAGACAGCATGACTATAACATTAACAGTCCTAATATAAAGTTAGCTTCGTTGATGCTGGGAACCCAAGCGCAAAACTGTTCACGACAACCGCAGTCCCAAAGTCAGCAAGTCAACTGCAGTCCCCAGCCAGAAAAGCACCACTGCAAGAGTCCAGGTCAGGATCAGGCAGGTCCGAGGAGCAGAAGAGGTCAGCATCTCGATCTCAGGATTGACATGTAACTCAGAGGGACAGATTGGGGGGGGAGAAGAGAGAGAAAACACAGGTTGTTAGTTAGGTATGCCCAATGTCACCTGAATAAGTAGGAACAGTATACATATTTACATATATACAAGCAGGGACTCTGGCAACTAACTATGACGGCATAACTAAAAGGGGAGAGCCAGAAGGTAACACGGGCATGAGGGAGCCTTGGGATATAAAGCAGCAGCCACTACACCGTCAACAAACTCGAGTGAGCAAGCGAGTGGGGGACTGACAGCATCCATACATCCCAGTTTACCAAAACACTGTCTGAGGACCCTCCAGATCTACTCCTTTACCTCATAAACACCATTAACACAAGGCTTGACTAAACAGATATGTTTTCAGCCTAGACCTAAACGCTGAGACTGTGTCTGATTCCTGAACATTACTTCATCCCTATTAAGCCAGTATCTCACTGGGCTGCGACAAATTGCGAACGTCATTCGCGAAAGAGTTTCAAAAGTGTCTTGAAACATTGGCGGGGCTTCTCAATTTCCTCGCATGAGTCGCAAAGTGTCGCTACTTCGCCGCTGAAATTTTGAACATGTTCAAAAAATTTGTGCGACAAAATTTCTCTCAGAATAGCTGCAAATGCGTCGCTGGTGTCGCAAAGCCGTCGCGAACCCTTCTCAAGTCGGTTTCCGTGAGGCTTCCTCTACTTCCCTGCCTGCCGAGGGAAAGCCAGGCTGCGACAGCCTGCGACTAGTTGGAGACGCAACAATTGTGATAAAATATGCGAATATCAATTCGGTGTGATTCCAAGTGGCAATTGATGCTAATTCGCATATTTTATCGCAATTGTTGTGTCTCCAACTAGTTGCAGGCTGTTGTAGCCTAGTGAGATACTGGCTTTAGTCAGAACTGAAGCCTTTTGGATGAGAGGTTAAACGTCTTCAGGAATCTTCAAGCAAGTCCAGTTGCTCTTTTTTTTTTTTTTTTTTTTTTTTTTAACACCACCCACAGTTTAGTATGACCTGGATGACTGTGAATCTTCAGACATCCTGGGCCCCCTTGGCCCCTGCAGTGCTGTTACAAGTGTGTTGTGTCTTTCAAATGAAACGTTTCCTCATAATTAATTAGACCTTCAGGACCACGACTCGAAAGCTTTGTACACTTTCCCAGCTCCCTTTAAAGTGCATATCACGGGTAAATTCAGGAGCAAGATCAATGTAATGCTCCTATTTTATATTAAACTTTGGTCAAATATCTGTCACATTCTGCATTCTCTGCAATTTTTTTACCTTGCCCAATACCAGAAAAATTCAGTTGAAATCAAGCCATTTGAGGCGAATTGGTCCGGCTCTGAAAAAGCTTGGCATTTGGATTTCCCGGCAAACATTGATTTTCGTGACGTCGCGTGCGGGACGCCTCCCTCTGAATCCTACGTCAGCGCTGGTTTGTTTATGAGAAAACGACCTGGTGGTTTTCTGCAAATTTCTTCAACGTTATCGCGTAATTATTAAAATGGTTAACAGATGTATCGTAGGAGGGTATAGCAACACCAATCTTGATGGGATTAGTACTCATCATTTTTCAAAAGACCGGACAATGAGAGAGAAATGGGAGCGCTTCATGCGAGGATCCCGGAAGCCGAGGACCAAAGCAGAGCCGAGAAAAAGACCAAGAAAATTGGCAATTCACAAGTTGACTGTTGGTAGGGTAAGAAATTAATTTCTGACATCTCATTATATTCTTCATCCAAAGGTGAAGTAACATTGCGCTCAGGTGACCATTCCATATTTCAATGCAAAATCGCTCGCTGCTAAACTTGGTCTACACAGGCTGTGCACTGAAACCCTGCAAGCTCTCGCAGCCTGCTGGCGCTTCCGCAGATAACGTCACGAATCTGGCTCCAGACTCCCTTGGGATTTTTCCAGATGCGTTATGTTTTTTTCTGCTGTAGACAGATGGCCTTGTGCAAAATTACCCTTCTGAATGAGTGTGTAAAGGGACATACTTTCATATAAAAAAACAAACATGAGATTGGTCCAGAACATGCACTTTAATGCTGCACCTTTTTAATAACCTTTTCAAAGTAAAGCTTTAATACAGCTTAAATGTTATATCTCTTCACATCCATATTAAAGGAGTTGTCACACATGCTCAGGAGTTTCTCCAGAACCAGGTTCGGGGATTGGCATCTTCCCGAATGCTGCTCTCATGCTTCTGATGTTTCACATAATTTGGCAGCAGAAAGTTGACTTCTGTACTGTCCGGATGTCAGTGTTGACCAGGCGTTGACTTTTTGGGCTGATGCTCAGACCTCTGATGCAGTTTTGAAATTGTATGAACACTTTTTTTTTTTTTTTTTTTTTCGTGTTTAAGGGAGAACTGAGGGCAAAATTTTAATTATCAAAATTCTATTTATTTTGTTTTATTAAATTTAGGAATGCACTTTTTTTTAATCGCTGTTTTGTGACAAAATAGCTAGTTCTGAGTGTTTTGAAATATGCTATGTAATATCAGTCCATATGTCAAAGCAATGGCCGTAAATGAGATTCGTCGAGACCTATGTGAGACATTGTAGGACGTACAGCGGAAATCAAAGTGACCAATGTTGTCCAAAGGCGCTCGTGCCCTCTTTCAAATGCTGACGTGATCAAGCCGGAAGTTCTCCCTTTGTCCCTACTCACTATATCAAAGTTCTTCCTGCACCATACATGGTGCGTTTGGCGGCGCCGATCTCCATTTCGTGTCCCTCGGGCTCTCGCCTATATTACGTGGCTAGGGTTACAGTGGGGGTTAGTCCTCTGGTAACTGCAAGAGTTTGACACCCCATTCGCATCTGTATTGCAGTGTGCCTTATCAGATGGCAGTAGGCACCATTTTTATGATGGTCTTTGGTATGACCGGACTGTGAGTAGAACTCCCAATTGACAGGCGGACACGCTAACCACTAGGCCACTCACCAGTACTCACTTATATAATGTGGACACCATTTTGTAGTGCTGTCCCAAACCTTAGTGAGGATTATGTGGGAAATACGTTCAGTATAATATGCATGTTTCACAAAACTACATGCATGTATTTTATTTTGAAAACCCACCAGCTGCCTGATCTGGCCCATTTTAATTGTGCAACAGTAATGACATAAATACCAGTGTGATGGACTAGAAAGCGTGTCCTCCCCCCCCCCCCCCCCCCCCCCCCCCCAATTTAACTAATGGTTCAAAGTTGTATGGAATAATCTCCATCACTGATGAAACTGGCAAATCTCGAAATGAATCTAAATTGGAATATGGTGATCTGGCCGCTGTGTAAACAGTTTTCAAAATGGCGGCGCTGACACTTCACATTTGAAGTCTCGCACAAGTCTCGTGAAGATCACGTGGATAAGCGGCACCTGCCGTGGACCAAAAGAACTACATTCAACACGACTAAAAACCGTGTAATATAATGCGCCAAAACAAGTCACGATATAAGGTTACTAAAACTGAAAACGTAATTGAATAAATACCACGTTAATTAAGAAATAAAGCAAGTTTAAAAATGACTTCAGTTTTCCTTTAAAGGTACCAAGCATACACCCTTGATCATCATGCCTGCTTTAGCAACCAGGGATTTATGAGTATCATGGAATTTTTTTTTTTTTTTGGGTACTACAGGGTTAGTCAAAATTACGTTAACGCTAACGGATTATTTTTCGCTTGCAGATAGACGTATGCAATGCGTGACAGATTAAATGGTGCTGTTGCTCGCTGGTTTTTGTGTGTTGAACACGATGGTGAACAGGTTGAGACCGTCCTGTAAATCATCTTGCGCATATGATGTATGTTTTGTGAATTAAGTGTTAATTTTGACTAACCCTGTATTTGGATTTATGCCCTTGCTCTCATCAGCCCTTATCACCGCCCCCTTTTTTTTTTTTTAATAAATGAAGTGGTTCAGACACAGCATCACTGGCCACATGGTCACTGTATTTCAATACACATCTACTGTGTAAGATGAGAGCATCACTACTATGCTTATGAACTCATAATGTATAATGTTGTCTGACTGTGCTGGGTGTTTTTTTTTTTTTTTTTTGCACAGATATGCATCATGTGTATAGCCTGGCCCCCAAGGAAACCCACTTATACACACCCCATCAAATGTAAACAGTTGTAATTCCTAATCAGGCTCTGTTGAATGTGTGGCTCAGTATTGCTTTCACTTTGCCATGTGCTCCCTTGAATTAACCAGGGTTTCATTTTTCTTTTCTTTTTTTGTGTGCTCCTGAGTTATGCAACATCTTGGCAAACTTAATAAAAGCACCTTAATAGCCAGAGATTCCCTAAATTTGAGAAAACGTCACTTGTAATTATACATGCATGTTTAAAAAGTGTTTGTTGAAGCACGTGCTATGAAAACGCAGTTAACCAAAGCTATTTTATTAAATGCGAGAAATATTAACATATCCTATAAGTTTCAGTTACTGGCCTGAAACGCTGGATTGGTCTCAGGTTAGATTTGACGCCTTCCTTGATCTGTTTTTTTTTTTTTTTTTTTTTAAATTTACAATATATGCATGATTTCTGGCGGCACGGTGGTGTAGTGGTTAGCGCTGTCGCCTCACAGCAAGAAGGTTCTGGGTTTGAGCCCCATGCCGGACAGGGGCCTTTCTGTGTGGAGTTTGCATGTTCTCCCCGTGTCCGCGTGGGTTTCCTCCGGGTGCTCCGGTTTCCCCCACAGTCCAAAGACATGCAGGTTAGGTTAACTGGTGACTCTAAATTGACCGTAGGTGTGAATGTGAGTGTGAATGGTTGTCTGTGTCTATAGGGGCTTTTCCACTACCAACACGGCTGAGCGGGGCTGTTGGAGTTGCATTTCGATTACAACTGCGCTGAACCGTGCTGGCTGGAAGTGGGTGGACACATTGGGTGGAGTTAGCGAAAGTGGGTGGAAATCACGTGATGTCGTTAGGCGGCGCAAACGGTGACATCAGTGACCTTTTAAGCGGTAGTCTCACGACCCGGATAGTAAACAACAAACATGGAGTCGTTAGTGTTGCTGGTCTTGGTGCTGTGGCTTGTTGTCACCGACAATGCCAACAGATACTGGCAAGAGCGTATAGATGAGGCGAGGCACATAATTTGTCGTAATTCTTCTTCCGGGTTTACGATGTTTACAGATGGTGGTTCCCAGCGTGCTTGCGGGGCGTGTGTGGGCATGTGAGAACACTCCTCCTCACCAATCAGTACACAGGGGAGTGTCTCCTCACGCCCCTAGCCCCACTCTGCTCGGTTTGGCTCACTTGAGCCCTACTCCAAAACCGTGCGAGTTTTGGGTGCTGAGTAAGGCTGAAGCGAGCTGAGTCGTGCTGCTCTAAGGTAGTCGAAACGCGAGCCGTGTTGGGCTGAAGTGAGCTGAAAAAGGGTAGTGGAAAAGGCCCATATGTGTCAGCCCTGTGATGACCTGGCGACTTGTCCAGGGTGTACCCCGCCTTTCATCCGTAGTCAGCTGGGATAGGCTCCAGCTTGCCTGCGACCCTGTACAGGATAAGCGGTTACGGATAATGGATGGATGGATGACTTCACTAACACAACAGAGCTTGCACGTGAACTTAAGACACAAACTGTCTTAAGGCACAGATACCTAACCCTGTTCCTCGAGGACCCCCATGTCCTGCACACTTTGGTGTTTTTCATACTCTGCTAATTAACAGCTTGTCCTGTGTTAGTGTGGAATGCTCAGGAGTTTCTCCAGAACCAGGCACAGAGATCGGTATCTTCCCGAATGCTGCTCTCATGCTTCTGATGTTTCACATAATTTGGCAGCAGAAAGTTGACTTCTGTACTGTCCGGATGTCAGTGTTGGCCAGGCGTTGACTTTTTGGGCTGATGCTCAGACCTCTGATGCACTTTTGAAATTATGTGAATGCTTTTCATGTTTAAAGGAGAACCGAAGGCAAAATTTTAGTTATCAAAATTCTATTTATCTCATTTTATTAATTATCGGAATGCATTTTTGATCGCTATTGTGTCACTGTTATAGCAAGTTGAGTGTTTGAAATATGCTCTGTAATATATCAGCCCATATGTCAAAGCGATGGCCGTAAACGAGATTTGTTGAGACCTGTGCGAGACATCGTAGGATGGAAGTAAAACGTACAGCGGAACTCGGTGACCAACATCCGCCAACGTTGTTGAAAGACGCGCGCGCCCTCCTTCGAATGCTGACGGAATCAAGCCGCAAGTTTTGTCTTGATAGCAATCAGGAAAGTTTGAAGAAAGCAGGCAGTAATCGTCATTTAAACTCGTTTTTGTGCAATACTTTGTTTGGAAAACAGTTTTCAAAATGGTGACACTGACACTTCATGTTTCGAAGTCTCGTGAAGATCGCGCGGATAAGCGATGCCTACCGTGGACCAAACGAACTAAATTCAACATGGCTAAAAATCGAATAGGCCGATAAGTGGAATATTTAATTGTAGTTAGTTGCCAATACGAGTCACGATATAAGGTAACTGAAAACGTAATTGAATAACACGTTAATTAAGAAATACAGCAAGCTTAAAAATGACTTCAGTTCTCCTTTAATTTGACATGAGTCTGCAAAAATAAATATTTTAATGGCTGATCATTCATGGTTTTATCAGCTTAACGATAAAGGAGAAGGGCTCTAACAGATCACCTGGCACTTTTTTTTCCCCCTCCTCAATAAGTGTTCTCTCCCTCTACTTCCTTTCTCCTCAAGGGCTGATCGAATGATTTTTGTTTCCCCTGTTCCTAATAACAGGAGCCAGTTTAAATTACTAATCAGGACTTTGATAATTAATTTGTTTTATACGAAAACAGCTGACCAAGTCACACGTTTCCTCCTCGTTCATTTTAACAGGCGAAACGTATCCGGCTTCATTAAACCATGAAATAGCTAGACGCGTTTTACTGCTTCATCAAAAATATCAAGCCGTTTCTGTGAAATGTTTCGGGCTACAGCAACAAACGGAAGTTTTCAGGTGCCATCGTGTGATTTTTGGTGAAACTCTCAGTGGTTTAGGTATTTCTCTTTTGAGTCTACTTTTGTTGCCACGATCATTCAAAATACTCCCATGAAGTTGCAGGTGTGTGTGTGGAAAGAAGTGTCTAAGACTTGCACGTCATAGTTTCTTTTGGTCATGGGGTGCAAATTCATATCAAGTTCGCGTTAACTCTAATAAACGTTTTAGACTTTGCGTTTTCTTTCTTCCCTGTACTCGGTGTGACCGCTCCATCCAGCTTCTCGTCATTTAAGCAGGAAGTACATGTGTTGCAAGTGAGATCAGTTGGCCTTTTTTAAATAAATCTCTTTTAAAGCTGTGTTAACAGGATTGAGCCTGAAGAGTTTTGTGCTCAGCTCTGAGGTGCACGAGTATCTGTGCTGCTGCTCATCGATGTCTTCACTATTGTACTGCATTATATGGAAACAAGCGTTTTTACTGGGAAATGCACCACTTGTATTTTTCATATGAGCTACATCTGGGACATTGAGTGACCCATTTCTCTATATGTCACGTGTGAGGGAATTGATAAATTTGGGTACTTTGTGTCTATATCATAAAAAGAAAATCACACATTGGCTTGAAGATATGAAATTTATCTTCTCGCATTTTTCATATGAAATACGTTGTGGATCTGAGTGACACATTAAAATAATATTGGCTGGTGTTGAGCGGTATATTGGATATATGCTGTTTAGCTAGCATGATATTGAACGAGTCAAAAACGAGTAGCTGAATGGAATATATCTGATATACCACGAAAAAAAGCCATTATTATGCACATTCCTTTCAGGTGTTCAGTGCATCTTTCTCTTTCAAAATTCTCTCAAAATCTTCCGTATTTAACAAAGCAAACCTGGCGGCCATGTTTGTTTAGAAATTCAGTCGCTCGCTAGCATGGAAGTCTTACATCTCCGATGTGTGACGTCGTGTTGTCTTGACAACCATGCAATATCGTAAACCATATTCAACGCTAATTCTCCATTGGGTAGAGTGACATAATACACGTAGGATAAGTGATATGCTAACAATATTGCATGCTATCGAACCAAATGAATGAAACCCACTAGAAGGGAATAGAATATTTGTTATTTAGCAGCTGGGAGGTCTGTATCGTGAAATACCGTGACCGAGGTCTTGAAATTACTGAGCTAGGCCAGTATTCAAGGCCGAGGTCACGGTATTTCACCATACGGACCGATCTTAAGCTGGCAAATTTTATTTATCTCATCTCATCTCATTATCTCTAGCCCGCTTCATCCTTCTACAGGGTCGCAGGCAAGCTGGAGCCTATCCCAGCTGACCACGGGCGAAAGGCGGGGTACACCCTGGACAAGTCGCCAGGTCATCACAGGGCTGACACATAGACACAGACAACCATTCACACTCACATTCACACCTACGGTCAATTTAGAGTCACCAGTTAACCTAACCTGCATGTCTTTGGACTGTGGGGGAAACCGGAGCACCCGGAGGAAACCCACGCGGACACGGGGAGAACATGCAAACTCCACACAGAAAGGCCCTCGCCGGCCCCGGGGCTCGAACCCAGGACCTTCTTGCTGTGAGGTGACAGTGCTAACCACTACACCACCGTGCCGCCCAAATTTTATTTATTTATTTATTTATTTATTTTTGTTTACCAAATTCTAACAGAAAACGAGAGCGCCCGAAAGGGAAAACTGAGCCGAGCCGCCATTTTGAATCCTCATTCACGGCTGTAATGCTAATGACTTCCTCCTCAGTATACAAGTGCACTTCCATGGCAGGAAAAACCTACATTTTGCCGCCTATGTAGTCCCCCATTTATACAAATAGGAGTCATTCAGGATTCAGCCATGCTTTTGCTCGGCGTTAGCAAGTTAGAGGTTTTTAGCTTTCTCCTGAAATGATTTATTTTATTTCTTCTTCCTCAGGGTAGTAAAACTTGCTTTCACTGTGAACGCTGTCGTTATCGCTATCTATGCTGTAAAATTAATGCTATTCTCCTGAGAAATGCTGGCAAAAATTTATAAGATTTTTAATAATCTCATAAGATAAATGTTGACAAAAAAAATGCTACCATGTTTGTTGTTGTGAACGAGCGAGTCGCCAGAGGTCCGTAACTGGGGTCCGTACCATAGGATACGGACCCACTCGCCAGCCAATCAGAGCACAGGATTTGGACCGTGAAAAAAATAAATGTTTTTATTCTATTGAAAGTGTCCTGTATGCATAATAATTCCTGATATTTCACTCTGATGTCATGCCCAGTGTTTTCCTGCTGACTGGATGTGCGTTGTCAAAATGGAGAACCAGCTCAAAATTAATTATTTTAATTAACTTGCGTATTTTAATTTTTTTTTTTTATGGTCCCGTCAACAAAAATATAAAGAATATTACACTGTTGCATGAAGATATGAAGTTTATTTTTCTTAGGCTGGAAAAATTTCACTTCGCTCACTCGTGAAATATAATTAAATATTGTATTCGCCACTTGAAGATAAACTTCATGTCTTGACATAACCATGTCGCATCCTTTTTATTAAATTCTTTCAAGAAATCGATCCCTATGCGCTCTTGCATTATCACACACTCTTGTTTGCCCAGAGTGTGATGTAGGTGTAAATGATGAAGACATATCTGATGACGAGCTATGCAGGTGCACTGCAGTGTGTGAGAGAGAGATGGGGGGGATGGGACGTTAGGTTGGTATTTTCATATTTGTGAAAGAAATATGATGAGGCATTTCCCTTCATCTTCAGTTTGCTGCTACTACTCCGTTTCCACTGGTAATGATTAAAGTATTTGATTCTGATATCTGATGACACGACACCTTCCTGTCAATAAAACACTCCACACTGTGGATGAGCTCAGTGTGCATGCGTGCTGTCAGGTTGGTGAGAACAGATCCCTTTATAATACTGTCTTTTATTCCGCGTAGCTTCAGGAGTGCAGTTCTACCACTGACTAACACGAAAGATGAAATGTACTTTGCTTTGAAATTATTGCGACACCATCAGGTTTTAATCTGTTGATGGATTCGTGCCATGGAGAAATTGAGTTCTATGGAGGTGCTTGTGCCTGTCATGACACGTACTTCAGGTACTGTTTGTTTTGCGGTTTACTCCAACGTGCTGCATGCTGCCTCCTCCATAGAATTCTCCTGGCTCTGTTTCTTCTCTCTCTTTACTGGAAGAGAAGTACTCAGAGTGCCAACCAGCCACAAAAACAAAACATATTTTCCTCATGAAGTGCAAGATCTGTGCAGGATTGGGAAAAATCAGGAACACTTTCAGCTTAACAGTATGTTAACCGTGTGGCTTAAACCGTCTCGGAGCTGTGTTAATTAGTAGTAGTGTGCTGCTGATATGAAAAATCACAATATAACACGTTAGTTATTGTGGTGACTAAATTATATAGTTAAATCCAATATGTATATCATGGCAAAATATACATTGGGGGGGACTGCAAAATTAAAACCTGATGAAGTAAAATAATACACTGAAATGAAAGAAAAACCACAGTGTAGAAATAGTCTGAATTGTACGGAAGAGCGATAGTGCCACTAAGAAATATATATTTTAAATTTCTGAGAAAGAAACTCAGAATTTTCGAGATTAAAGTCAGAAATTTCGAGGAAAAAAAGTCAAATTTCAAGAAACAATCTCAAAACTTTTGAGAAAAAAAGTCAAATTTCGAGAAAAGTCAAAAGTTTTGAGAAAATAAACTCGAAATTTTCGAGAAAAACATTGCTGTTAGAGCCTGATGCACTACTAGTATTGATCACTGTGTTTTGTTGTGTTTTTTTTTTTAAATGTATAAAGGTAAGAGGATGATCAAATCAAATCAAGTTTATTTGTACAGCGCTTTTAACAATAAACATTGTCGCAAAGCAGCTTTACAGAATTTGAACGACTTAAAAGATGAGCTAATTTTATCCCTAATCTATCCCCAATGAGCAAGCCTGTGGCGACGGTGGCAAGGAAAAACTCCCTCAGACGACATGAGGAAGAAACCTCGAGAGGAACCAGACTCAAAAGGGAACCCATCCTCATTTGGGCAACAACAGACAGCCTGACTATAATATTAACAGTTTTAACAGGTATAACCCTCAACTGTCCTCATGGGGCCGTCCTTCACAGGAGTGGGGCGATAAAACTCCGACCAGACACAGGGCACCAGGATGGATCAAGCAGGTCCGAGGGGCAGAAGAGGCCAGCATCTCAATCCCAGGATCAACATGTAACTCAGAGGATGATGGTAAAGCAGGATGACAAGATGGCTGGGGGGAAAAAAAAAAAATCATAAGCTTTTCCAGGAGCTGCAATTTAAGGATATTTTAATCAACCAAAATGTATTTCTCCATATCATGTGTGAAAATTTTTATTTTTTTTTTATTTTTATTTATTTATTTTTTAAATCCTATCTTTACGTGAAAGAATAATGTTTCCATGCACATCTTGAAGACCTTGAACTGATTTCTAGGTCGCCTCTCTTCACAGTGAACTGCTGTATTGGGCGTGGGTTTTTTTTTTTTTTTGACTTGGTGAATATTAGATTCTTAAACATTGTGTGGTGAACAAAGTAGAACAATTAAAATGAGTCAGTGTTATATTTTTAATTGGTCATCTTAAAATTCGTATTTTAATGCATGCCAAGAAAGGCAAATAACATGTTTTTTGTTTTAATTTTGAAATTGAAATGAATGTAACAGACAGCTAGCTTGGAGTATTTAGCTAGTCTGCAACGTCTTGATATGCGAGCTACGTTTTAAGAGTGAATCTAAGAATTAATTAAGCCAGATGGAGACATGTAAACACTTATTTAACATATGTTATTTACCAGCTGGGTGGTCCGTATCGTGAAATACTGTGACCGAGGTCTTGAAAGTACTGAGCGAGGCCCTCTGGGCCAAGGTCAGTATTCAAGGCCGAGGTCACGGTATTTCACCATATGGACCGACCTTAAGCTGATTTTTTTTTTTATATATATAAAAAGGGATCCGAAAGGGAGAGCCGAGCTGCCATTTTGAATCCTCATTCATGGCTGTAATGCAAATTGCTTCCTCCTCGGTATGCAAGTGCACTTCCATGGTAGGAAAAAAAAAAACCTACATTTTGCCGCCTATGTAGTCCCCTATTTATACAAAATTGAGTCATTCAGGATTCGGCCATGTTTTTGCTCGGCGTTAGCAAGTTAGAGGTTTTAGCTTTCTCCTGAGATGTTTTTTTTTATTTCTTCTTCCTCAGGGTAGTAAAACTCGCTTTCACTGTGAAGACTGTCGTTATCGCTATCCATGCTGTAAAATTAATGCTATTCTCCTGAGAAATGCGAAAATAAATGTTGACAAAAATTGCTACTATGTTTGTTGTGAACGAGCAAGTCATCAGAGGTCTGTAACCGGGTCTGTATCATAGGATACGGACCTGCTCGCCAGCCAATCAGAGCGCAGGATTTGATGGAAACCGGACCGTGAAAAAAATAAAATAGCATTATTAACCTGGGCGAATGGTTAGATGATTGATATTTACAGGATGTAGCGCTTGAACATGGTTGTGGTGTAACAATCAGCCAGCAAAGCGGGTTTATTTATTTTTGAGAGATTTGCAGTTAGATGAAATCAGGATTAATAAATCTCAGTGATTTTTTAGTTAAAGTAGATAATTGATAACGTGTAAAAGCTTAATGTGAAAACATTTGGTTGTTACTTTTGGCTAATCGTTACATAGTTCTCTGGGTTTTCAGACGGCTCGGGTTTCTATGGAAGAAGGAGAAGCAACAGAATCCAGCTCCAGCATGCAGAAGCAGTTAAGTCGTGTCTTTTCTCTGTGGAAAGAATCGGTTTCTGACCTAAACAAGCCGTCTGTAATTCAGCTCGCACTCAAACATTAACTTCCTGTGGTGAGATGCTGAATGGCTGTAAGGATTTTGGCATATTCGGTGATATTCAAATGGAGAATTATGTTGACTCCTACAGCCTTTTGTTCAACCACATACTGGAACTTCATGTGGATTTGGGGAGTGTGTGTGTGTGAGAGAGACCGTATGTTTACTACGAGTCACTTGTGGTTTGTCTCTTTTGGATGTCTAGTGGCTGCTACTTACACCATCAACTTTGTCTGAAGAAAACTACAAACTAAGTAATAAACCAACACAAAAGGCTAAATTTAGAGGAGAAATCGTTGCAGAGCCTCAGTAAAGTGTGTGTTCTGGGGTTGAAGAAGTGGGTCAGTGCTGTGTGCTGGCTTAGAAAAGTGACCGGTTTTGTGGAAGATGGCTTTCTGAGCTGTTCCACACAAGTGAGCGTTCAGCTTCCTGCTCCAGCCTGCATGACTCGGCTTTCGTTAAATATAGATCCAGCAGTGTGGAGCAGGGAATTTTGCTTGTAGGGGAAAAATATCGCAATCCCATCAGTCACATGTCTGAAGCAAGAGCCTGGTCAATTCCCTTGGCTGAAGATGTGTTGTGATTGGAGATTAGAGCAGAGTTTTGAGGTTTTAAAAATATTTGTGGGGTGGTTTTGACACGAGTTGAAGAGGGGTGGGGTGGATTTTTTTTTTTTTTTTTCGCCCTTTGTGTCCCTGGCTGTTGATCTCTTTCTCTCTTGTCTGAGCTTGCACTGCCAGTGGTGCAAAAAAAGTGCGTGTGTGAGAGAGAGAGAGAGGGGGGAAAAAAATGAATTTCAGTGTAGTGTTACCATTCTTTGTGTTTTGACGTGTGTCACTGATAGGAACGCTTTAAGTTACTGGTAAATGGTTCTCCGCCTTTTTTACCAACTGGGCCATGACTGTAGCCAGAAACAAGTTTCACAAGCTCTCTATACCCTAATCGCTGAATTATCCGGGCTTTAGTCAGCAATTACTATGAGTTACTGCAGCACCTGCATCATTAGGATATATGATCGAAACCATGTCCTGCTCAAAAGCATGTGAGAGTGCACAACAATGATAAGAATCCACATTCATCTTTATCAGATGTGCTTGGAAACAGAGCGTGAAGTGGCACATTTATAGATAAAATGCATTCACAGAAGTATTTGGATGCAAATTCTTTCACTCCTCACTGATCCTACAGTACAGATGTGTATGGGTTGCTGGGTTTTTTTTTGTTTGTTTTTGTTTGTTTTTTTTAAATGAGTTTGCTTGTGTCTTTCATGAGTAAAACCTTCTTTGTTTTCTATCTGCAGAATCTCGACCTTGAAGCTAGGCTTTCATAGGCAACCCAAAGCATTTTTTTCCTAAAAATCTGATTGAATCTACACAATGTTTTTCTGTGGCAAACTTTTCCTTGTGTTGTGGGTTCGACCTGTGCGTGGGATGTGGTGTGGGTTTTTAAATTGAGATTACCTGAATGCCGTTAGTGAAAATTTATAATGATTGCATATAACAAGCCACATGTTCATGTCCCAGGCTACAAGTTGCCTTAAGGAAAGATCTGCTTTTGGAGCCGTCGTCTAGCACATCTAGCTCAGGCTGTATAATTAATATATTTTAATTTTGTGATCATACAGTTGTGGTCAGAAGTTGACATGAAGGTCATCTTGGATATGAAGGTCATGGCAATATTTGGGCTTTCAGTAATTTCTCTGAACTGTTCTTTTTCTGTGGCAGAATGATAATACAGTATACATCTTTAATTAAAAAATTACACTAGAATTTGGTGCACAAATTTTAATTTTCTTTGGGTTTTCTGAAATCAACACGGGGTCAAAAATACATCCAGCACACTTAATATTTGGGTAAAATGTCTCTTCAAGATTCACCTTGAGCAAACATTTTTTGTTTACCATGAGCAAGCTTCTGGCAGAATTCTGGTTGGATTTTTCACGACTCTTCATGGTTGAATTGGTGGAGTTCAATTTGTGGGTCCCCCCCCCCGGCACGGACTCTACTTATAAGCACGGTCCATATATTTTCAATAGGGTTGAAATCAGGACTTGTTTGAAGCTTAATGTTAGCCTGCTTTATCCTCCACAACCAGCTCTGATGTGTGTTTGGGTTCATCGTCCTGTTGTAACTCCCAAGTTGTGTTCAAGTTTCTGATGCTTTATGCTGAATTCTGAGGTAGTCCTCCTTCATTATTCCATCCACTTTCTGCAATGAACCAGTTCCACTGGCAGCAAAACAGCCCCAGAGCATGATGATCCTACCACCAACACTAGCTGGTACAGTGTCCTCCTGTACTTGGTGGTCATTGTGGCCAAGCAACTCAATCTTTGTCTCATCTGACCATACAGCTTTCCTCCAGAAGGCTGCTTTTTTTTTTTTTTTTTTTTTTTTTTTTTTGTCATCCATGTGGTCAGCTTCATACTTTTAGTTAAGCTTGAAGGTGTCGATTTTGGAGCAGGGGGTTATTTTTTGGATAGCAGCCTCTTAGTCCATGGGGATCTGAACTGTAGACAGTGATCCATCAGCTTCTAGTTCATGGCAGGGCTGTGCCATGGTGGTTCCCAGGTTATTCCTGACCATCCAAACCAATTTCCCTTCAGCTGAGGGTGACAGTTTGGGTTTTCTTGATGCAAAATGGCTTGGAAAAGTGACTACACCTCACAATAACTTGCATACAATTGTTTGAACTGATCTTGGAATTTGCAGTTGTTTAGAAATGGCTCCAAGAGACATTCTGGAGTTGTGTATATCTGCGATCCTCTTTCTCAGATCTGCACTGAGCTCCTTGGACTTTCCCATTTTACTGTGTGTTGGTCAATCCAATGAGTGCTGTAAACAAACACTTTTTTTTTTTTTTTTTTTATGAAGGCACAGAGAAGCTACCAGCTGTAGTCAATCATGATCACTAACAGGAAGTTAAGAGACCTCGGCCTTGGCAAGATAAGACACATTTTGGAAGCTTCAGCACCTCTGAATTAATAATCTAAGTGAGCGGATGTAAATTTGACCTTGGATGTATAATTTTGACTGTGTTGATTTCAGAAAACCCAAAGAAAATTAAAACTTGGGCACCAAATTATAGTGTGTGGAGTGTTTTATTTATTTAAAGGTGTATGCTGTATATTCTGCCACAGAAAAAGAACAGTTCAAAGAAATTACTGAAAGCCCAAATATTGCTGTGTCACTGTGTAAACTTCTGACCACAACTGTAAATGTTGGGCTAAGTCAGTAAATGAGGGATGGTGTGTTTTTGTTTTTTAACACTACACAAAACCGATTTCTGGATGTAATTTTCTTCATTAATTAAATGACCTTTGGGCAAGGGTAGTATCTCACTGGGCTGCGACAGCCAGCAATTACAACCCCGATTTCCAAAAAGTTGGGACAAATTGCAAATAAAAACGGAATGCAATGATGTGGAAGTTTCAAAATTCCATATTTTATTCAGAATAGAACATAGATGACATATCAAAGGTTTAAACTGAGAAAATGTATCATTTAAAGAGAAGAATTAGGTTTTTTTTTTTTTTTTTTTTTTTTAAATTTCATGACAACAACACATCTCAAAAAAGTTGGGACAAGGCCATGTTTACCACTGTGAGACATCCCCTTTTCTCTTTACAACAGTCTGTACACGTCTGGGGACTGAGGAGACAAGTTGCTCAAGTTTAGGGATAGGAATGTTCACCCATTCTTGTCTAACGTAGGATTCTAGTTGCTCAACTGTCTTAGGTCTTTTTTGTCGTCTCTTCCGTTTTATGATGCGCCAAATGTTTTCTATGGGTGAAAGATCTGGACTGCAGGCTGGCCAGTTCAGTACCCGGACCCCCCTTCTACGCAGCCATGATGCTGTAATTGATGCAGTATGTGGTTTGGCATTGTCATGTTGGAAAATGCAAGGTCTTCCCTGAAAGAGACGTCGTCTGGATGGGAGCATATGTTGCTCTAGAACCTGGATATACCTTTCAGCATTGATGGTGTCTTTCCAGATGTGTAAGCTGCCCATGCCACACGCACTAATGCAACCCCATACCATCAGAGATGCAGGCTTCTGAACTGAGCGCTGATAACAACTTGGGTCGTCCTTCTCCTCTTTAGTCCGAATGACACTGCGTCCCTGATTTCCATAAAGAACTTCAAATTTTGATTCGTCTGACCACAGAACAGTTTTCCACTTTGCCACAGTCCATTTTAAATGAGCCTTGGCCCAGAGAAGACGTCTGCGCTTCTGGATCATGTTTAGATACGGCTTCTTCTTTGAACTATAGTTTTAGCTGGCAACGGCGGATGGCACGGTGAATTGTGTTCGCAGATAATCTCATCTCATTATCTGTAGCCGCTTTATCCTGTTCTACAGGGTCGCAGGCAAGCTGGAGCCTATCCCAGCTGACTACGGGTGAAAGGCGGGGTACACCCTGGACAAGTCGCCAGGTCATCACAGGGCTGACACATAGACACAGACAACCATTCACATTCACACCTACGGTCAATTTAGAGTCTGTTCGCAGATAATGTTCTCTGGAAATATTCCTGAGCCCATTTTGTGATTTCCAATACAGAAGCATGCCTGTATGTGATGCAGTGCCGTCTAAGGGCCCGAAGATCACGGGCACCAGGTATGGTTTTCCGGCCTTGACCCTTACGCACAGAGATTCTTCCAGATTCTCTGAATCTTTTGATGATATTATGCACTGTAGATGATGATATGTTCAAACTCTTTGCAATTTTACACTGTCGAACTCCTTTCTGATATTGCTCCACTATTTGTTGGTGCAGAATTAGGGGGATTGGTGATCCTCTTCCCATCTTTACTTCTGAGAGCCGCTGCCACTCCAAGATGCTCTTTTTATACCCAGTCATGTTAATGACCTATTGCCAATTGACCTAATGAGTTGCAATTTGATCCTCCAGCTGTTCCTTTTTTGTACCTTTAACTTTTCCAGCCTCTTATTGCCCCTGTCCCAACTTTTTTGAGATGTGTTGCTGTCATGAAATTTCAAATGAGCCAATATTTGGCATGAAATTTCAAAATGTCTCCCTTTCGACATTTTGATATGTTGTCTATGTTCTATTGTGAATACAATATCAGTTTTTGAGATTTGTAAATTATTGCATTCTGTTTTTATTTACAATTTGTACTTTGTCCCAACTTTTTTGGAATCGGGGTTGTAGTTGGAGATGCAACAATTGTGATTAAAATATGCGAATTAGCGACAATTTTCACTTGGAATCACATGGAATTGATATTCGCATATTCTACCGCAATTGTCTCCAATTAATCGCAGGCTGTCGCAGGCAGGGAAGTAGAGGAAGCCTCACGGAAACTGATTAGAGAAGGGTTTGCAACACCAGCGATGCATTTGCAGTTATTTTGAGAGAGATCTTGTCGCACAAAATTTTTGGACATGTTCAAAATTTTAGCGATGAAGGAGCGACACTTTGCGAGGAAATTGAGAAGCCCCGCGAATGTTTCAAGACACTTTTGAAACTCTCTTGCGAATGACGTTTGCAATTTGACACAAGCTGTTGCAGCCCAGTGAGATACTGGCTTAATGCAGGTGTTGAGTTTGGGTTGTTGGTGTTTATTAACAAAAAAAAAAAAATCTATGAATACAAAAGGTAGTAACTGTGTGACCCTGTATTCAGATTAGTAAATGTAAAATCATTCTTGTTTGTAGTTTGTCTCTTGTTGGTGAGGACAGACCATTTGCAGTGTTTTTTTGTTTTTTAATCCCCCTGAGAAACGGTAGTAGTGGAAATGTAAATGGTTTGGAAACTAACTAGTTAAACATAAATTAAATAACGCACTAACCAGTGTGAATGTGCTCGACTTGGTACTAGCTTTGATGGCAGATCAGCAGAGAAAGCTAACTAAACTAGCCTGAGGCAACAACAGTCTCCACTACTTCCTTTTCAAGCTTTATTTGGATCAGGTCACCACAAAAGGAGCGGAGTTGCTCAAAAAATAAATTTAGTTTTATTCGATACTCTAAATCTATAGTTAATTTAGAAAAACAAAGTGTACTAAAAATTAAGAGCATGGTGTTTTTGTTCAAGCGAGTGTTTGTAAGCCAAGTCAATGTCCAAACATCTAAAAATAGATTAGCATAATGCTAAACCAAAAGTTTGGCCTGTAAGGAGTCTGACTGCATGTTGAGAGTTGGCCGCCTTTCTCTAATGTAGAGCATTTCTTTCAACAAGCAATTGAGTTTACTCTGACAGACCAAACTTTTTTTGTTTAGCGTTATGCTAATCTATTTTTAGATGTTTTTGACACTGACTTGGCTTACAAACACTCGCTTGAACCGAAATGCCGCACACTCTTTTTCCTTAATTTTAGTACACTTTTTTCTCATCTCATTATCTCTAGCCGCTTTATCCTGTTCTACAGGGTCGCAGGCAAGCTGGAGTCTATCCCAGCTGACTACGGGCGAAAGGCGGGGTACACCCTGGACAAGTCGCCAGGTCATCACAGGGCTGACACATAGACACAGACAACCATTCACACTCACATTCACACCTACGGTCAATTTAGAGTCACCAGTTAACCTAACCTGCATGTCTTTGGACTGTGGGGGAAACCGGAGCACCCGGAGGAAACCCACGCGGACACGGGGAGAACATGCAAACTCCGCACAGAAAGGCCCTCGCCGGCCACGGGGCTCGAACCCGGACCTTCTTGCTGTGAGGCGACAGCGCTAACCACTACACCACCGTGCCACCCAGTACACTTTTTGCTTTTCTAAATTTTCACTTACCGTATTTTCTGGACTATAAGCCGCTACTTTTTTCCTAGGTTTTGAACCATGCGGCTTATACAAAGGTGCGGCTATTCTGTGGATTTTTCTTCCACCGCTAGGGGCGCTCTAACCGGAAGTAGAATCAAAAATAAGATAGACGAAAAATCAATGCAAAGAAGAATTAGCAGATCTTTAGCAGATAGAACACGCACGACAAATTACTAACTGGTAATTATTTTCAAATCCAGCGAAGATGATTAAAGTGACTTGTGGTTTCAAACACAGGAGAAATGAAGGTAAATAAATACCGGTTATTTTCTCTTGGTTCTGTTCCGTTTTAATCAATAAAGTTGCTGCCGTGTTAAAAGGCACTGTTCGGAAAGAATCTGTTCAGGTACATACATGTACATTTACAGTACAAAATCGTTCTGTACATGCAGTAAATATCTAATTTTTCAACATAGATATCTGCGGCTTATAGCCCGGTGCGGCTTGTATATCTTTTTTTTAAATTTTTTTTAAAAATAGAGCGGATGCGGCTTATATACAGGTGCGCTCTATAGTCCAGAAAATACGGTATAAATTTGCCTACAGTTAATTATCTTTTTTTTTTTTTTTTTAAATAAGGGGTTGTTTGGGAGATTTGGTGCAGCCAATCCAGAGAAATTAACAACTTTTAGTCATCTTAACAGAAAATCAGCTGTAAAACCACACGCGTGTTTTTGTATGCACAGTCATATTTATAGTTTCACTGTGAAATTTCTTGTGTTTAAAAAAAAAAAAACTGTCAGCAGGGTTGACATTTGTTTACTGTTTTTTTTTTTAATGTCACAAATTTATGGTTTTGTACAGTTTTATAAATACAGTATGAACTTGTATTTCTCTAAACTCTACAACTGTGTACTAAAAACATTATGGCTATTTTTTTCTTGTACAGTATTTTAAAGCTGACTGATTTTTGTATTAATGTCCTTTTAATAAACTTTTTTTTTTTTTTAATCAAATGAATTAAAGGCATTAAGTGATTTTTTTTTTAAAGGCACACTTGTTCAGGAAAAGGCTTTAATAGACCTTAGTTTGTCATTCTTCCCAAAATCCCTGTCCAAAGCTGGCTACGAGCACAGAGTCGAACCCTCTTTTTGTGAGTGAAGAATGGCGTTAAATGACTGTTTGCCCCCCCCCCCCCCCCCCCCAAAAAAATCATGTCATTACAGTACGAGAAGAAACAAACATCACAGCTTCTTACTGCACTTTACTTTTTATTGTAAAATAAAGTTGCACGTGTCCACAGATCTGACAAGAAAATATCATCGCAAGCCAAACAGTCTTGACGGTTATGGTTCAATAAACAGTAACCTGCAGCAGTAACAACAACAAAAAAATCCTGCAAAAAATACTGCATGATGCTACTTAAGATACTTCGGATGATTTTGATTTAATTGTAAAATGCTGTATTTTAGGAATACATTATAGTTCTGTTAAACGGTGAATGGAGTCTAATTTAACAGATTTTGTCTTGCGTTAACAGTAAAAACGGGTTAATACTGTTAATCCTGCTGTAAATTAACTAAGTTTATTTGTATAGCACTTTTTCACAACAGACCCTGTCGCAAAGCAGCTTTACAGAAAATTAGACTTTAAACATGAGCTCATTTTATCTGCAATGAACAAGCCTGATGTGGGTCATTGGACACTCGTATCAGATCGCTGTATCTCCGAGTGAACTTTTGCGACACTGGACTCATTTTGTAGCGACACGCCCGATTTTGTCTTTGTACCGTCTCCGTACACATTTAATGATGGATCTAGAGGCTAACATGAAACCACGGTTATAAGCTTATGGATGTGTTCAGTAATGTTAGCTCAGGAAACCTTAATGTGAAGTGTTCTCATCGGCTTAGAGCTCAGCTTTTTCATGGATTTTGTAGTAAATCACAACACTCCCTGACCTTTCTCCAGCTCTGGTGCTTTCAAACAAAATATAACTTTTTAAACTTTGTGAAATATAGTTTGTCATGTAGTTATAATTTTGGTCATATTGCACAAGAAAATCTACCAATCTGTCAACAGGTATGCCAGACTTGCGATAGTGACATTTATATATTCAAATAATATTGGCTGGCTTTTTAAATTTATTGTTGTGGAATATCAGATATATTCCACTCAGCTAGCATGATATTGAACGTGTCGAAGATAAGTAGCTGAATGGAGTATATCTGATATACCACAAAAAATGCCAGCCAATATTATTGTTACACATTTGCTGGAACAGTTATAGGCTTTACAAAAACCTGGTGGCCATGTTTGTTTACAAATTATCACAGTTGCTCGCTAATACAGAAGTTTTACGTGTAAAATGTATCGTATGGAATTTAAGTCACTGTGACAGTTTTCTGCGGGCACCACTAGCTTTCTCAGTGGATATTCGCATCAGCTCCGATGTGTGATGTCATGTCATGTTGTCTTGACAACCATGCAATATCGTAAACCATATTCAACACACTTATTTTCCATTGGGTAGAGTGATGTAATACATGTAGGATAAGCGATATGATATTGCATGTGATCAAACCAAATGAATGAAATCTGCTAGAAGGGAATAGAACGCGTTTTTATTCCATCGAAAAAGTGTTGTGTGTGTGTGTGTGATTTAATAAATTGTATATATTCGGTTTCTGGGAAGGTGCTTTAGAGTCCAGTGTTTCTCAAAGCAGGAGATTAACTGTGTTTTGTGGTGTGGTTTATCAGCAGGAGTAGGCATTAAAAAAAAAAATGGTTTGAACTGGACCTAAAGAAAACACACGCATGTTTGGACCTTCCATTGACATAATTATTATTGCAGTTAATTAATGCTGTTCCTGCACCTCAACCTAACCCTAACCTCAGTAATGGAAAGGAAATCTTATTACCTCCGCCAAGGAGGTTGTGTTTTCGGTAGCGTTGGTTTGTTTTTGTTGGTTTTTCGCAACATTATGGAAAAAGTTATGAACGGATTGCTCTGAAATTTTTTCCAGAGGTGTGACTGGGCACAAGTAACAATCCATTAAATTTTGCCGGTGATCTGGATCACCTTCTGGATCCTGGATTTTTTTTTTTAAAGGATTCTTGGCAGAGGTCTGCGCTCTCCAAGTGCTTTTCTAGTTTATTTATTTTTTCTTTGGCCTTTTTTGTTTAAAAAAAAAACAGCAATATCGAAATTCAGATTTTCCTATCTTTGTGGGGACATTTGGTTCTCAGTAGTATATAAAAACACGTGTACGCCCATCTTTGTGGGGACACGCGTTAAAATTATGCATTCCCTTGTCCCCTGGCCCAGCTTTATCCATCACAACTAAATGCTTAACGTGGACCCGACAACCAAGTCTTAACCCTCAAACAGTCCTTTGAAGAAGTGAGGACCAACCAAAATGTCCTCACTCTGTTGGTTTAAAAACGTGTTCTGGTCCTCAATATGTAAGAAGTATACGCACTGAGCTGTAAGTGCAGTGTAATTAGTGACGGTGTGTGGGTGTGATGCTTTTTCTCTCTCGCGCTCTCTGGATTAGACTAAACAGTCTGGAGTAGCAATCTGAGAACGGTCTGGATGGAGAGAAGTCTAATCTACATGTACACTTTAGTGTTTGAACATTCAGATGGGTGTGTGTGTGTGTGTATATGTGTGTGTGTGTCTAACCCTAGTAATTGTATCATCTGTCACAGGGTGCTTTTACTCTGGAAGATGGAGATAGCCTTTTTAGTTTGTTTGTTTTTTGGAATTAGACCTTAAAGGGGAACAGAGGGCAATATATAGAGTAAATATAACAATAAAACGCACATTAACGAACCTTATTCAAGACTTAGAAAAGTTTTTTGTTCTAAGGTTGGAAAGTTATAGTGTTTTGAAAGTAGCTCGAGCAAACTATTTCCACAGTTTGAACAGCCCGCCATGATATTAATTTTATCCAATCAGAATGCACGTTCATTTTCTCTGCGTGACACTCATGATGTATGTATGTGCCCAGTTGTGTTGGCTCATTGAGGTTGGGAATAGCATGTGTGAAATGCCTGTTTCTGCCTCTTGCGATGATTTCGCAAGTCCACGGGTGGCGCCTATCTCATTGCAGCAAATAAATTCTGCTGGACTCGTGAGCAACTCCACGTTACGTTTTCCGCACGAGCACCACGCCGTGTCACCTGCACGCAGACGCTCTGCCCCACGCTCGCCACGCCCATGGTTAGCATCAGTCTCATCCTCGCCGTCATCCGAGCTTTCTTCTCTTATTTCATCACCGGAGTCGAGAGTACCTCTCCTAGCTATTTTAAGTTCATTTCTTAAGACAAGGATTTTTTAAGATGTTACCTTGTTGACCGTTTTGGCGAGAATCTTCCGCCTTCTTCAAAACAGTCACCAGATGTGTCCTGGGGGAGCGACCTGACAGCAGGAGGCATGAACTACCTGTCAAATTGGGTGGGACGTTCACGCCTCCGTAGCGTAACATCAGCTGATAATGCACGTCACCACTCGACATCTGGTGACTGTTTTGAAGAAGGCGGAAGATTCTCGCCGAAACTGTCAACAAGGTAACATCTTAAATCCTTGTCTTAAGAAACGAACTTAAAATAGCTTTAATAGTTAGACATAATGAATTTCCACTACATAGTACCTCTCCTAGGTTCAAACTGGTACCCTTCTAAGCCATAGCCTGCTTGCAGTGTGTCTTGCGGGATCTCTTCGTATGATTCGACAGAGCTGTCGCTTTCACTTGATGCGCCCGACGCCATGATTACACGCTTCTCTCCTCTATTCCGGAGAGTTCCGCTAGTGCAGTGGGTAGCGCTGACGTCACGGTCTTTTAAAAATGGCGACTCTTGTGCAGTTTAGCGTATAAAGTATTATATTTACAATTACCAAGATATTTCGTTGTTTTCTAGTATATAAATTTGATAGAATACTTAAGAATACGTTACTTTGTCACATCAGCAACCGTATATATTATATTTGGTACCCCTTTAAAGTGAGGTGGGTTTTATGAATATTTTTAGACAATTTAGGATTCTATAGAGATACAAGATTTGAGATTATGGGTGGGCAATATGTAAGGAATAAAATATGACTGGGTTTGCTGTTTTTGGAAAATCCTCAATACTGGGGTGGTGCGGTGCAGTTACACACACAAGTTCTATTCCTACTATCCTGAAATGATTCATTCCTTTTATACTCCTCCTCCAGCAACTTGTCAGCAGTTATAATGTTTAACTTATTAAATAATGTTCTGAGTTTTTAATGTTGTGGAATGACCATGAGGCAGGTTGGTTTCTGTGATCACTTTCATTATAGCAGCTATAAAGACCTGTTCCCTTGCCAGCCAGTGGCTTGTTCATGTGTGGAACAATGCATTTCATCACGGTTATAAAAGGTTATCTTGATGCGATATTGATAACACATTATCCCGTTCCCCAACCACACAAAAATACTATAATCTCTTTTTCCACAATTTTATTGCACAGATGTGACCTTTTCTCACTTCAGCCTGGAGTTTATGGCATTTGTGAACGTGTGCGAGAGTTATGGCGCGAGGCAGGCAGGCTGTCGGACTTCAGGACCGGATTAGTAGAGGTTCTTCCTACACGCTCCGAGGTTTGGAGATGATTATGCTCATGTCAGTCTTGATCCAGGCAATATGACCATATAATATTGAGATCATGATCAGTCATGCTTACTGAGCACTTTATTAGGAGCACCCTTGTGATACTGGGTAATGCTTTGCTCTCAAAACTATAGCCTCCGTTCTTCATGACATGGATCCTGCAAGATGTTTGGAACATAACATTGACCAGAATCTCAAAAGTAGACATGATTGCATCACACACGGTCTTTCCTGTGCCAGGACCTGGTCTTCCCAGGCAGTCTCCCGTCCTAGTACTAAGGTGAATTAGGCGGCGCCGATCTCCACTTCCATAGCCCTCGGCATCTCGCCTATACAGCTAGGGTTGCAGTGTGGGGGCTAGTCCTGTGGTAACCATGAGTTTGGCTCCCCACTCACATCGGTATTGCAGCGTGCCTTGCCAGATGGCAGTAGGTACCATTTTTATGATTGTCTTTGATATGACCTGACTGTGAGTAGAACTTGATCTCCTGATTGAGAGGTGGACACGCTAACCACTAGGCCAGCTCGCGGTAGGTTGCATCACAGAATTCCTGCAGATTTTTTCAGGTGCATTTTCATGCTGTGAATATCTCTCTCTCGTTCTACCACATTGCAAAGATGTTCTACTGGATCCAGTTACTGGGAAGGCCACTGAAGAACATTAAACTCAAGGTCGTGTTCATGAAACCAGTTTGAGACAACTTTTGCTTTGGTGCATTATCATGCTGGAAGTAACCATTAGATGGTGGTAAATTGTAGCTGTTAAGGTTCTCTTTGTCATTTCAACCATACAGTTAAAGCCTCGGTCGCAACCGGCTGTACGTGCTCCTACGGCCAGTCTACGTGCAAAAAATGCGTGAAACGCACGGAGGGCGTGCGTGTGACGTGCTGATTTTCGAGCCATAGACTGGCCGCAGACCGGCTGCAGAGGTTCTTTGTCATGTCAAACAAACTCTATGGGCGCTTACGTTTTTTTCAGGTTGCAAGACAAACTTGCGGCCAACATGCGTCTTTCTCCACAAACAAAAAAAAACGCAGCGATTGGGGAAACGCCAAAAAATCGTACGTCCGGTTGTGACCTAGGCTTAAGATGAAATAACGCTTCTCCAGGACCGTGGTGCTATATTGAACATCACAGAACTATAGTCTACAACACACAGTGCAAGAGCGCAACGAGTGCAACACTGCAGACAATAAACAACAAAGTGCGCATATTGAGGCAGTATATATGAAAAGAGAATAAATTAATGTAAACCGTGTGTGTGAGAGAGAGACATTGTAAGCAATAGTGCATTATTGTCCACTGTGCATGATTGCAGTGTGAGTAGCGTGTCCAATAGTCCGTGAGAATCAGTCCAGTCCCACGGAGTTGAGGAGTCTGATGGCATGAAACTGTTAGTCTGGCTGTGAAGGCCTGAATGCTTCATAGTCAGCAACAGTACTCAAATAGGCTGTGGCATTCAAACGAGGTGTTCCACGGAAACATTTCCCCACACCATTACACCATCTCCACCAGCCTAGATGGTTAGGACTAAAGGCAAGTTGGGTCCATGGATTCATGTTGTTTGTGCCAAATTCTGTCTCTACCTTCTGTGTACCTCAGCAGAAATTGAGAGTTCATCAGATCTGGCCAATTTTTTCCAGTCTACGCTTGTCCAAATTTTTGAGCCTGTGCCCACTGCGGTGTCATGTTCATTCATATCCAACTTGATAAATTAATCCCGTTTTGTCTCGGAGTATGGAAACATCTGACTGTACAAAGTTGACAATCGGTAGATTTGACTCTCCAGTTTGAGAGCAAACGGATGTATAGGCTACACTCTGTCCTTATACCTGCTCTGCAATTCATCTAGAGGTTCTGAAAGTTACGGTTTCTTAGCTCATCCGGCTGACAGGTGATTAGCTTTATGCCATCTTGTGTTGTCTGTCGTCTGTCTGGCATCGTCCACATTTCACAAAAATCGCTTCTTCTCTCTCAATTCTTCACCCCCCCCCCCCCCCCCCCCTTTTTTTTTAATTCTTTTTGGCAGGGAGGTCTGTCTGCCTGGGGTGCATATAGGTTCTACCCAAATTTGCATAATTATAATTAATAATGAAGATGTGGAGTAATTAAGCCCTAACGAGCAGTTTCCACACAAATTGCTGCTTCTCCCTCGATTCTTCACCGATTTTGATTCTTTCTGGCATGAAGGTAGGGGTACCTAGGGTACCTGAATGAGCAGTTCAACAAAACTTGCTTCTTCTCGATCAATTCCTCGCCATTTTGGATTCTGTCTGGCAAATATGTCGGTATTCCTAGGGGAGATATATAAGAAATAGCTTGCAACATTTATTGGACTAGACGGGGCCGGAGTGAGCTACGCCCTTGTTGATGGTCTCGTTTTTAATCTTGCCATACTCTTAGTTGTATTTCTGAATGAAATGATGAACCATGATCATTTCTATGGTAACACCAACGTCCTCATCTGTAGCGTTTAGGTTTTACAGACTAGCTGTCAAGCTTTACGGTGAAATTCAGCAGTATTTTGATTGTAGCCAGACTTGGTACTCAATATTAGTAGTTCAGGTTTGTCAGAATTAAATTTTATCTTTTTTAATTTTAATTTCTCTTCGATTGATTCAAGCTTGTATATCTTGTACAAACTGTTTCATTTTGCGTAGCTGTATTATTGTAAATAACCAGTATCAAATTGAAAGCTAGTGTTATGTAATTAGATGTACAACCCCGATTCCAAAAAAGTTGGGACAAAGTACAAATTGTAAATAAAAACGTAATGCAATAATTTACAAATCTCAGAAACTGATATTGTATTCACAATAGAACATAGACAACATATCAAATGTCGAAAGTGAGACATTTTGAAATTTCATGCCAAATATTGGCTCATTTGAAATTTCATGACAGCAACACATCTCAAAGTTGGGACAGGGGCAATAAGAGGCTGGAAAAGTTAAAGGTACAAAAAAGGAACAGCTGGAGGACCAAATTGCAACTCATTAGGTCAATTGGCAATAGGTCATTAACATGACTGGGTATAAAAAGAGCATCTTGGATTGGCAGTGGCTCTCAGAAGTAAAGATGGGAAGAGGATCACCAATCCCCCTAATTCTGCGCCAACAAATAGTGGAGCAATATCAGAAAGGAGTTCGACAGTGTAAAATTGCAAAGAGTTTGAACATATCATCGTCTACAGTGCATAATATCAAAAGATTCAGAGAATCTGAAAGAATCTCTGTGCGTAAGGGTCAGAGCCGGAAAACCATATTGGGTGCCCGTGATCTTCGGGCCCTTAGACGGCACTGCATCGCATACAGGCATGCTTCTGTATTGGAAATCACAAAATGGGCTCAGGAATATTTCCAGAGAACATTATCTGTGAGCACAATTCACCGTGCCATCCGCCGTCGCCAGCTAAAACTCTATAGTTCAAAGAAGAAGCCGTATCTAAACATGATCCAGAAGCGCAGACGTCTTCTCTGGGCCAAGGCTCATTTAAAATGGACTGTGGCAAAGTGGAAAACTGTTCTGTGGTCAGACGAATCAAAATTGGAAGTTCTTTATGGAAATCAGGGACGCAATGTCATTCGGACTAAAGAGGAGAAGGACGACCCAAGTTGTTATCAGCGCTCAGTTCAGAAGCCTGCATCTCTGATGGTATGGGGTTGCATTAGTGCGTGTGGCATGGGCAGCTTACACATCTGGAAAGACACCATCAATGCTGAAAGGTATATCCAGGTTCTAGAGCAACATATGCTCCCATCCAGACGACGTCTCTTTCAGGGAAGACCTTGCATTTTCCAACATGACAATGCCAAACCACATACTGCATCAATTACAGCATCATGGCTGTGTAGAAGAAGGGTCCGGGTACTGAACTGGCCAGCCTGCAGTCCAGATCTTTCACCCATAGAAAACTTTTGCCGCATCATAAAACGGAAGATACGACAAAAAAGACCTAAGACAGTTGAACAACTAGAATCCTACATTAGACAAGAATGGGTTAACATTCCTATCCCTAAACTTGAGCAACTTGTCTCCTCAGTCCCCAGACGTGTACAGACTGTTGTAAAGAGAAAAGGGGATGTCTCACAGTGGTAAACATGGCCTTGTCCCAACTTTTTTGAGATGTGGTGTTGTCATGAAACTTAATCACCTAATTTTTCTCTTTAAATTATACATTTTTCTCAGTTTAAACGTTTGGTATGTCATTATGTTCTATTCTGAATAAAATATGGAATTTTGCAACTTCCACATCATTGCATTCCATTTTTATTTACAATTTGTACTTTGTCCCAACTATTTTGGAATCGGGGTTATGGATGGATGGATGGATATAAGGAAAAAACTGAAAGGAACCTAAAATAAAACCTTGCTGGACATCATACTGCACTTACTTGGGATTTAAAGCACCTCAATTAACTAAAACATGGTGACATGGGTAATAATAAACTGTCCCATCCTGAATCATGTTCATATCTGTTGTAGAAACACGAGGACAGATTTCATAGGTGCTCATTAGTTTGCAAATAGGTGTAATATCAGCTAGAAATGAAGTGGAGTTAATCGTTCAGTAAATGAGTTCAGATGCCTTTGTACAGAAACGCTTTTATTTATGCTCCGAGTATTTTTCATCATCTAGCTTATGCCTGGTGTTCTAAGGACAAGATACAGAGTTGTTGCATGAAATGGCAGGATTTTTAATCTTGAGAGATATGAAAGAGCTGATTATCGTCCTAGATTACACTGCAGCTGCAGTCCTGAAGGTGACTGTCTCGCTGGAGATCCTGCTGAGTTTTGCTCCAGCGACCGAACACACCTGACTCTGGTATCCAGAAGGTCCTAAGGACATTATAACCTGCTTTTGCTGTAGATTTCTGGGTTGTTGAAGAGGGGAAGTGAGACACATTCCTGCCATTCTCTCATAATGGGGTGTGTGTTCATGTGCACGTGGTGTTTTTAGTGTTGTCTCGGAGCAGAAAAGACTGCTACGCAACCTTAGTCACGTTAGACGTGCACAAGACAAGAAAAGGAGGATGTTGATGGAGTCACATGTGACACACGCACACACAAACAGTGTCACCCTGACGACCAGGATGTTATCAGTATATTTACCCTCAGGAGAAGAATCATAAACTCAACTTCTATTAAGAATAAGGCTTTAGCTAAAATGTTGGGGGGGGTTCCTGCCAATAACATACTTTTTCTTTTGAGATCTCAATGTATGACTATTTCACTGATTTATTTGAAAATGTCTGTCTTTTTACTTTATACAGTGCCTTGCAAAAGTATTCATACCCCTTGAACTTTTTCACATTTTTCCACCTTACAACCATGAATTTAAAAGTTTG
This sequence comes from Neoarius graeffei, assembly GCF_027579695.1. Taxonomy (NCBI): domain Eukaryota; kingdom Metazoa; phylum Chordata; class Actinopteri; order Siluriformes; family Ariidae; genus Neoarius; species Neoarius graeffei. The sequence continues at coordinate 81,818,779 of NC_083569.1, forward strand.
AGATTTTATGTGATAGACCAACACAGAGTAGCACATAATTGTGAAGTGAAACGAAAATGATAAATGGTCTTCAAAATTTTAAACAAATAAAAATCTGAAAAATGTGATGTGCATTAGTATTCAGCCCCCCTGCGTCAATACTTTGTAGAGCCACCTTTTGCTGCAATTACAGCTGCAAGTCTTTTGTGGCATGTCTCTACCAGCTTTGCACATCTAGACACTGAAATTTTTGCCCGTTCTTCTTTTGCAAAATAGCTCAAGCTCAGCCAGATTGGATGGAGAGCGTCTGTGAACAGCAATTTTCAAGTCTTGCCACAGATGCTCAATGGGATTTAGGTCTGGACTTTGACTGGGCCATTCGAACACATGAATATTCTTTGATCTAAACCATTCCATTGTAGCTCTGGCTGTATGTTTAGGGTCATTGTCTTGCTGGAAGGTGAATCTCCTTCCCAGTCTCAAGTCTTTTGCAGCCTCCAACAGGTTTTCTTCCAGGATTGCCCTGTATTTAGCTCCATCCATCTTCCCATCAACTCTGACCAGCTTCCCTGTCCCTGCTGAAGAAAAGCATCCCCATAGCATGATGCTGCCACCACCATGTTTCACAGTGGGGATGGTGTGTGCAGGGTGATGAGCAGTGTTAGTTTTCCGCCACGCATGGTGCTTTGCATTTAGGCCAAAAAGTTCAACCTTGGTCTCATCTGACCAAAGCACCTTCTTCCACGTTTGCTGCGTCCCCTACATGGCTTCTTATGCCTGTCTTTCAACAATGGCTTTCTTCTTGCCACTCTTCCAAAAAGGCCAGATTTGTAGAGTGTACGACTTATAGTTGTCCTGTGCACAGATTCTCCCACCTGAGCTGTGGATTTCTGCAGCTCCTCCAGAGTGATCATGGGCCTCTTGGCTGCTTCTCTGACCAGTGCTCTCCTTGCTCGCTCTGTCAGTTTAGGTGGACGGCCATGTCTTGGTAGGTTTGCAGTTGTGCCATACTTTTTCCATTTTTGAATGATGGATTGAACAGTGCTTCTTGAGATGTTCAGAGCTTGGGATATTTTTTTATAACCTAACCCTGCTTTAAACTTCTCCAGAACTTTATCCCTGACCTGTCTGGTGAGTTCTTTGGTCTTCATGATGCTGTTTGTTCTTCAGTGTTCTCTAACAAACCACTGAGGCCTTCACAGAACGAGAGTAAATTACACACAGTAGGACTCTCTATTAACTAATTAGATGACTTCTGAAGGCAATTGATTGCACTGGATTGTATTTAGAGGTATCAGAGTACAGGGGGCTGAATACTAATGCACACCACTTTTCAGATTTTTATTTGTTTAAAATTTTGAAGACCGTTTATCATTTTCGTTTCACTTCACAATTATGTTACTCTGTGTTGGTCTATCACATAAAATCTCAAACTTTAAAGTTTGTGGTTGTAAGGTGGAAAAATGTGAAGTTCAAGGGGTATGAATACTTTTTCAAGGCACTGTAACCTTTCTGTAAAGATCCATGTGTAAAGAGCCAGTTTATTAAACAGTGGTAAAAACAGTCAGTCTGCCTAAAGATGTCGAAAACCTTGCGAGCGGAGTCAGGCTTGTAGTACTTGAGTCCGACTCGTGACTTGACTTGGACTCGAGCACTGCTGACTTGGACTCGTAAATTGGAGATGAGGACTCGGGGGTTCTCCCTTTTTATATTTTGTAACATGCCATAATTTGGCATAAGATATTTATATCTACATTGATTTTTATACTAATTTCGTGCAGGAGTGTCACACCTGTGCGCCTTTGCGTGTGCATCAGATAGACTCTCAGGCCGCTCCGGACAGCGCACGCACAAACGACTCGCACCCGAACAGGATTAAGGTGCGATCAGCTCGCCTATATTTAAAAACTGTGAAAACGCTTACTTTGCGAAGTATTGAGTTGCATCCCTAATACATTACTGAGCCTTATTTCCTTGTTTGGTTTCCTGATCCCTGATTTTCCTGTTTCTTGTCTTTGATTTTGCAGAGTCTACGATAGCCTGTTTGTGCCTCACTCGACCTATTGCCTGTTTTTTACGATTTTGCCTGCCGTTCTGGATCGTTTACCTGTTTTTACTTGTATTAATAAACGAATCTTCTGCACGTACATCCATCTCCGACCAAATACTTCACACTCCCTGATAGAGAAGCACATTCACCTGGTCATATGTCGTGTTCAGGAACAAACTCATGTTAATGGTGCTGAAACAGCCACCGTCACATAGTGCAGTTGGAGTGCTGGACTCGGACTCAGATCAATAGTGGACTCGACTTGAGAATTTATTTATTTATTTATATAAATGATTTTGACTCAAGGTTTAGTGACTCGACTACAGCGCTGAGCAGAGTGTGAATTTTTTTTTTCTTTTTTTTTTTTTCCTCTCGCACTGATCAAGCTGTGTGATGGCTGTGGTGTTGTGAAATGCAGCGAATCCTAATCGGTTCAGTTTATAATCAGACACTGGATGTTGCAATGACCCGTATGTTCCTGCACCACAGTCACAACTCGTTTTCAAATGTATTATTTATTTATTTATTTTTTTCTCTCTCCTCCTTCTTGACTTTTGGGGTAATATTTTCATCATGTGAAGAGTTCCCCAGGGTACCACACGTTTCTAAATAAAGCCACCTCATGTTTGGCCTCCAGATTCAAGCGAGTGTGAGCTTGCGTGCTAGATAAAGCCGAGTGTTGATGCGCTAACCCAAGTAATTTTGCAGTTCTGAGAAATTACTGTCTGAAAGGTTCAAAGATGATTTCATTCAAGTCGGATCCTGGTGCGCTTTTTTTTTTTTTTTTTTTTAAATCATTTTGGGTTTTTTGGACACGTGACCACATCAGTTTCACTTGTGCAGACCAAATCAAGAACTGGATTTGACCGAGCTGCAGAGTGTAAAACAAACACATGGTCCATTCTTGGTTGTGAAATGGCATTGTATTTATTTTTGTCATTAGTATTTTATTTATTTATTTTTATATGAGGGCAGCCGTGCTGATGAGATGCAAAATGAATGCCACAAGACAGATCTGGAGCTAAAGAACATAAAGAAACATTCCGTACATTTTACAGAAATAATGCAGTTTGCCAAATTGTGTTTCGTTGTCTTTTTTTTTTTTTGTGTTGCTTAATTTATTAATTTCTGTGATTCAATAAATTAAACCCAGATGGTTTGTTTGAGGACCGCCTCTCTCTGATGGGAGTGAAGTGCGTGCGAGTGTGTGCGTGCGTGCGAGTGTATGCCCAGCTGCAATAGACATGAATGGACACTTTTTTTTTTTTTTTTTAAAAAGTCTGTCTGTGACAGGAAGCCTCACTTTAATCTCTCTTTCTCTCTCTAGGTGAAACACAGGATGACCGGGCAGGTCATGGCGCTGAAGATGAACATTCTGGCTAGTAACCGGGCCAACATGTTGAAAGAGGTGCAGCTCATGAACCGTCTCAGCCACCCCAACATCCTCAGGTTCATCACCACACACTGTGCTGCACCGGCAACTGGAAATGCTAACGTTACCATCTACAGCCAATCACATCAAGCTGGACTTTCTAGTCATAGCTTATAGAAGTAGAGTTCAGTATTTTTCACCACTGAATGTGGATAAGAGCAGCCTACTGTAACAGTATTAAGCCATTTGATTGTTGCCATTGGGCTACAGAAAAGAAAGTCCTACAGTAACCATGGTGACCTTTTCAGACTATGGCTTGGAATGACTCGGTCTAGTTTAGTTTTGTTTCCTTTGTTACCGGTTTCCTTCGCTGAAGCTTTTCTATAGAGTCCTTTTTATTTCTGTCATGTCTGGAAAATGTAATCACAGGTTATGTCTGTTTTCATTCATCAGGATATGTGAAAATGCGACCGGGGTAAGATTTAAAGGAGAACTGAAGGCAAACTGTTTTTATTATCAAAATTCTATTTATCTCATTTTATTAAATATAGGAATGCATTTCTGACAGCTATTTTGTCAAGTTTATTTGTATAGCGCTTTTAACAATAACCATTGTCGCAAAGCAGCTTTACAGAATTTGAACGACTTAAAATATGAGCTAATTTTGTCCCTAATCTATCCCCGATGAGCACGCCTGTGGTGACGGTGGCAAGGAAAACTCCCTCAGACAACATGAGGAAGAAACCTCGAGAGGAACCAGACTCAAAAGGGAACCCATCCTCATTTGGGCAACAACAGACAACATGACTATAACATTAACAGTTTTAACATGACAGTTTCGTTGATGTTGTAACTCTTCAGTGATGGAAACTTGAGTGCAAAACTGTTCATGGCAACTGCAGTCCTAAAGTTAGCAAGTCAACTGTAGTCCTCAACCATAAAAGCATTACTGTAAGAGTCCAGAGCGTCTTCCAAGTGTGACTTTCAACTGTCCACATGGGGCCATCCTCTACAGGAGCGATGCGATAAAACTCCAACCAGACACAGGGCACCAGGATGGATCAAGCAGGTCCGAGGGGCAGAAGAGGCCAGCATTTCGATCCCAGGACCAACATGTAACTCAGAGGGACAGATGGGGGGGGGAGAAAACACAGGTTGTTAGGTATGCCCTAAAAATTATACAAATATTAAATCTGTGTGGTAGGCTCGCAGAGACTAGAGTCTTGACATCAGGCATAATACGCAACAATGGCATGTTAATATCGTTAAATATCATGACCTGCTCTGGCTGGATGCTTGATTGGGTGATGGGAGCACACTCCTCAGCAATGATGGGATGCAGATGGGACCCTTAGGGCTGGCCAAGACAATTCAGTTACATTTCACCGGGTCTGGGACATGCGACAGAATGTCTGACGGCCGATTCCCTGTAGGCTACGATAGCCAGTCGAGGTCTCCACCCTCTCCACCAAAAGATTTCCTGTTGACTCCATGTAACTCAGAGGGACAGATTTTGGGGGGGAGAGAGGGAAAGAAAACAGTTTTGTCACTGCTGTAGCAAGTTCTGAGTGTTTTTAAATACGCTATGTAATATATCAGTCCATATGTCAAAGCAATGGCTGTAAACGAGATTCGTTGAGACCTGTGCGAGACATAATAGGACGGGAGTAAAACGTACAGCGGAAATCAAAGTGACCAACATCTGTGTCCAAAATCTCTCACTCGTTCCCTACTCCCTATAGGGAATTACTATATAGAGGACTATACAGTGAGCTCATTGGTAAAATGAAAAAACGCTTTCAGACACTACTCCGTCGCGCTGGTATTTACGTCATTACTGTCGCACGATTAAAACGTGCCAGATCAGTCGGCTGGTGGGTTTTCAAAATAATAAATACATGCATGTGTTTTTGTGGTAAATCCATATTATACTGAGCGCATTTCCTACATTAATAAATACCTGCATCTTTCAGTTCTTTTAAATCAAGGCTGAATGCTTTTCTTCTTTGCCGCTGCCTTTGCCGCTGCCTTTTATTAAATCAAATTTGAGACTGATTTCTTTCAGTGCGCCCGCAATGCATGATGGGATATATTGCTTTGGTTAGTGACCATCGCTGTACACTACTTTTCGTGATGCATTGTGGGATACTTTGAGTGCACTATATAATGAGGACGCCATTTTGTAGTGAGTAGGGAGCGATTTTGGGGACAGGGCAACATCAGCTAACATTGTCAAAAGACGCATGCGCCCTCTTTCGAATGCTGATGGAATCAAGCCGGAAGTTTTGATAGCAATCAGGAAAATTTGAAAAAAGTAGGCAGTAATCGTCATTTAAACTTGTTTTTGTGCAATATTTTGTTTGGAAAACAGTTTTCAAAATTGTAGCACTGACACCTGGCTGACACTTCACGTTTCGAAGTCTCGCAAAGATCGCGCGGATAAGCGACGCCTGCCGTGGACCAAACGAACTAAATTCAACACGGCTAAAAACCGAACAGGCCGATAAGCATAATATTTAATTGCAATTAGTTGCCAATACAAGTCATGATATAAGGTTACTAAAGCTGAAAACGTAATTGAAATAAGACGTTAAGAAATAAAGCAAGTTTAAAAATGATTTCAGTTCTCCTTTAAATCTAAATGTGTAAACAGGAGATCAGAGATACATTTAGCCTGACGAATAAGTTCACAAAATTCGACTTGTTCTCAGGAAAGAGAATTCGCACACCACACACAAATGATCATGGTCAGTGCAACAATCATGGTTTGCCTAAAATGACATTTAACACCACTGGAAGTTGGCTTTCAAGTGCAATTTGCATGTTACACACGTCCAGTAATCAGATTTCGAGTGTATTTGACTAGAAGTATAAATGCATGTGGCTAAAACCTGGTCAGGGCCTGAGCCAGATGCAGTATTGTGCAAAATGTTTGTTTTGGGTAAATTTAAAAAAAAAAAAAAATGCTGTAGAGCAAAGATGCCTTCCAAATAATGAAATTGAGTGTTTCTACATTACTGATCTTTTATAGTAATTTTTTTTAATTTATTTTTTTATGAACAATAAATTAACTGGCGTCAATATTTTGGTCTAATGACCTTTTACTTTAAAGTGCATATCACGGGTAAATTCAGGAGCAAGATCAATGTAATTCTCCTAATTTATATTAAACTTTGGTCAAATATCTGTCACATTTTGCATTTTGTGCAGTTTTTTTTTACCTTGCACAATACCAGAAAAATTCAGTTGAAATCAAGCCATTTGAGGCGAATTGGTCCGCCTCTGAAAAAACTTGGCATTTGGATTTCCTGGCAAACATTGATTTTCATGACGTCGCGTGCGGGATGCCTCCCTCTGAATCCTGCGCCAGCGCTGGTTTGTTTATGGGAAAACGACCTGGTGGTTTTCTGCAAATTTCTTCACCGTTATTACGTAATTTATTAAAATGGTTAACAGATGTACCGTAGGAGGCTGTAGCAACACCAGTCTTGATGGGATTAGTACTCATCGTTTCCCAAAAGACCGGACAATGAGAGAGAAATGGGAGCGCTTGGTCTACACAGGCTGTGCACGGAAACCGTGCAAAGCTCGCGCAGCCTGCTGGCGCTTCCGCAGGTGACGTCACGAACCTGGCTCCAGACTCCCTTGGGATTTTTACAGACGCGTTTTATTTTCTTTTTTTCTGCTGTAGACAGATGGCCTTGTGCAAAATTACCCTAAAAAAAAACAAAAACAAAATTGGTCCAGAATATGCACTTTTAAAAATAGTACTCTCGGGTGCAGCGTGTGCACTTTTATAAGGAAATGAGCTGTAAGTGTTCCATCCTGCAGAACCGGACACTTTGTCATGCTTGCTTCTCATGTTTGCAGCAAAACCCAGCAGTCTTCGTTATATTTCTATTTGTCTGAAAAGTGTCTCTTGCGTAAAATGCTGTTTTATTTACTGATTTTTGTTTAATTTTGTGCTGGAAGACTAGCGTTTGGAACTCCCTAAAATGTTTTGTTTTTGTACTGGCTCGATAATGAAGTCATAAAATCGTAATCCATCACTGAACTAAAAACATCGGGTGCCTAAGGCTTTTGCACAGTACTGTATATCTTGCATGTAAATAGAGGAAGTCAGTGTTTATAAAGTAGTTATATAATATGTTTGATGTTGTAACCCAAGATGGGTCTTTTTGTCTTGGCTCTTGCACTATTATGCACATTTTCACTGGTGTGGCACTCTGGTTTTCCACGTGGTGTTTAGCTCTACTTTCCTATAATCTCTGTGTAATTGCTGGAGTAGCACACCTACAGTGTACACTACACTACAGTTGCTGTGACTAATGCAAAAATAATATATAATGGTCCACTTCATTCACTAGATCGCTGCATGTAGAACACAAAATAACTGGTTCGATAGAGAACATGCATTTTATTTATTTATTTATTTATTTATTTATTTATTTAAACGCTCGTCACTTGTTGCTGTTTTTTTTTTTTTTTTCCCCTCTCTCGCAGCTGGTCGTCTCTAAATAATTTTACGTTAATGGCGTTTAGCAGACGCTCTTATCCAGAGCGATGTTCAACATACCCAGGGCAGCCCGGGGAGCAGGTGGGGGTTCGGTGCCTTACTCAAGTGCCATTCCTGCTGGTCCAGAGAATCAAACCAGCAACCTTTTGGTCCCAAAGCTGCTTCTCTAACCATTAGGCCATGGTTAGAGGATGCTATTTATCGCCTGTATGTAATGATGAGGATGATGTATAATAAATGTGCACAACACAACGAGTGAAGAATGGTGCCAAAGAATTGATATCCTGCAAGGGCTGCAGTTCAACCGTGTCTCATAGTGTAGGATTAGTGAGCAGATGGATACAGCAGCTCATATTTGTATTGAAGGAGCTGCCTTGAGATGATGTTTGACTCTGGGTGGTAATGTTTGGATCCCGTAACCTGCTATAGCTTGTGCTGCTTTGTTTACACACCCACAGTAATCTTTGTGATTCTTCCTGCAAGAACATGTCTGTATTCTTGTGTTCTTATGAACGTTTTCTCTCTCTCTGTGTACGTCCTCAGGTTTGTGGGAGTGTGTGTACACGAGGGACATCTCCATGCTCTCACAGAGGTACTGTTTATTCTTGATTTCATTATGCACACTTGCACCCTGAATCAGTACAGAATGGAAAACCAAAGCAGTGGTGCATTACATTTCGCACAAGACATCAGCTTGAAGTTTATCGTGTGATGTAAAATTTCAGCCTTCAAGATTCAGTTTGTCGTTTTTAGATCTCTCTGCAATAACTAATGGAATATTGGGTGCTTCCCAGTAACTGCCTCAAGTGTCTTGAGCCTAGTTTTCAGCATGTTTCCTCCACCTTTTAAAGATTATTTGTTTATATATGACTGAGGACAAAACGTCCCCACAAGGATGGTAAAATCTGATGATTTCGACCTCATGGGGACATTTGGATGGTCCCCACAAGGAAATTACTGTTGTGGTGCTTTTAAACAAAAAAAATGGGGGGGGGAAATGGAGCCAAAAAGATTCCATTTCGTCACCTGAGGTTAGGATTGGGTGCAGGCACAGCATTAACTAACTGCAGTAATTGTCAGTGGAAGGTGATAATTGTCAATGAGGTGTGTGTGTGTGTGGGTGTGTGTGTTGCATAATAAGAATTTAAGAATCTTGGATATATTAAAGAATATGAAAACCATTAACTGTTTTTCTCTTTGACGTGCATCTCAACCACTAGTCAAGTTCTAGCATTAAATTGCATTTCAGTGTTTCATTTTGCCTGCGGCGCAGGAGTGTCCCAGACATGTTTGACAGCTTGTATCAAATTACAGACTTTAATTCATTTAAGACTGACTGACTCCAAATCCTCGATCTATGGCGTTGTGTGTGAGGAAATCACTCGGCTAGCAAGGTTTTAGACATCTTTAGGAAGATCTGTTATGTCCAATCTCTAAACTCGCACGTATAAAATCCATGTGATACAAGTGCATGGAACAGTATCGGTGAGCAGAAAACCATCCTCATGAGGGATGCACATGTGAGCACTCGCTTGACCCTCCTTACTCACTCGCAACTGCTCATCTGAATTTTTGAGACTTTTGGGGCGGGGACTGTGGATGTCTCCACTACTTTGACTGGTCACTTTCACCAACAGTCTCCGCCCTCTGACGAGATGGCAGAGAGGGGGAAAAAGAGGTAAAGTGAACAGCCACCTCTACAGTGTCCCTTGACCAATTAAACGCCATATCCTCCTGTCCTTGTTTCCTTACCTCTTTATAGGGAGGCCTAAGACATGAGGATGGAAGGCAAGAAAAGGAAAATGGAAAACATAATGAAACAAGTGTTGCCAGGCAAAACAAACCTCACCCGGTAGCACTTATGATGAATATGCACGGATGTGAAATCTCCGCGTTTCCGCGGAAATCCGCGTTTTTCAAATTGCCTTTCCGCGTAAAAAAATCGTTTTCCGCGTTTTCTAAAATTTAAAATATATATATATATATATATATATATATATATATATTCGGTAAAGTCTGGCGCGAAACTTTTCCGGATTTTACTAAGCGGAAGTGACGAAAGCTCCTTACAGCGATCTGATCATTATCGCTGTGTGGAGAGGAGTCGCTATTGTACATGCACTGCTACGAGCAGACCTGCCAACCTTTACGCATTTTGCGTAGCAGATACGCATTTAGACATCAAACTACGCTGCTACGATTTAACACTTCAAAATACGCAAAAAGCCATTGATGGCTTTGAGTTCAAAGTAGAGCCCTGCACTCCCGCGGGACCCGACGCAAAGCAGTGCGGCGCGGGGCAAATTTTGAAAGCTCATTTCGGGCGGGCGGGAGAGGTGATAAGCTGCAGTCCCGCTAACTAAAAACGTGTTTAAAATAAAATTTATAAATTATTAATTTATGTCTATCATATATAATTTGTGCTGGATATTTTATTTGGCATTAATAAAAACATTTTAAGATGCCTAAATTTGCGGATGTGGTCTAATCTCGCGTACGTTTCCGATTCCTTTCCGCTCTTCCGTGTTTGAGATCTCCGATCGTGGCAGAAGAGCAGAGCTCCTCTAGTGAAGCTCGCAGTGCTTCAGAAGTGCTGCTTTACAAAGAAAGTGGGAGTGCGAGTGCGCAAAGTGAGAGCTGTCAATCATGAGCGCATGCAGCGCTCAACTTGGAATGTGTCAGCAGAATGTCAGAGTCTAAACAATAAACTTACAATAAACCTAACAATGCCACCTATAAATACACAACATGTAGATCTACATAACGTTATCTGTGCCATCTCACAGCAGTTTGCTTAGCTATTTTTAATCAGGGCAAATAGCCTAAAACTAGTATATGATGCTTTAATTTATGGAGATGCCTTTTGTTTACACGTGATTTCCAAATGAGGGGTATTGCAATTTTATATTAGTCTAAATGAACATCTACACCAAGTTGCAAGCATCAGGGGAAGATTATGGACGCACCAAATTTGGCTTAACGGTCATTTAATGGTGAAATGCCGCTCGCACTGTCAGCCAACTTCGGGTTGTTTCTCTGAATTCCGACAATAAACGAGACCATCCGAACACATCTGAAAACATCGTGGTCTGAACTGTGTTGGTTCAAATCAACTTGGTTCAGACCAAGTTGGTACTACAGCTTTGGGAAACAGTCGTTTTTTGGATGTTAGTTAGTTCAAACTTGCATCGTACCATATTGGTTTAATGCTAACTTGGTTGGTTGTTTGGGAAACGCAGCCCTGAACGTGAGCTGTAGATATTTATGCTCAAATCCACTCAAAGTAGGGGGCGGGGCACCATCACGCTGTGTCTTTAAATTATATTCATTTCTTATAGGCCTACTTGTATTTCCTAGAATGTAAATGTGAGGAGTGACCTATAAGCTATGTACAATATTCTTAATATCCACTGTAGATTTTGGTAGGTGTGTTGGGCATCTCTGTAAAGCCTCAGCTGCGCATGGCGCCTGGCAACGCGCACCCTCGCTCCGTGCGCTAGGTGAAGGATCGGTCAGTGGGGAGCTCAGCTAAGCTCAGCATGTTTAATTCCCCAAGCCAATGACAAGAACTTTCGTGAGAAATAACGAACGTCTGCATCATGCGGGATTTGGGAGCGGGACAAAATATGGCAGGTGGGAGCGGGACTGAAAATCATCATTCTTTGCGGGAGCGGGACTGAAAATTCTGTCCAGCGCAGATCTCTACAAAGATCTTTAATATTCCGGTTCAACTGTCTGTGCATTCGCGCACTAGGCAACTCGTCTATGGGTGTAACCGCATTGACCAGCAACCTGTAGAGAAAAGAAGACTTCGACCAATCACAGCGCTAGTTTTAAACTCTTCAAATAGGCCTAGGCTATGAGGCGAAGCGGAGAGCCGAGGAGCCGTCAAAACGAAAGTAACGACATTGATTTTCATCCCTCTCGGTCGATCTTCATACTGTGACTGGTTTTACAAGGGAGGACGGTGCTAAACACCGTTTTGAAGGTAAATGGGCAGGGCAAGGGTATTGTGAATAAAGCAAGGACAACCCACAGTGTTCCGCCTTATCTGAAGGAAATATTTGTTCCAGCTTGTTTTGATATTTGACCCAGGCTTCTCAATCCAAAAAATATTGCATAGCCTAAAGTGAAAATGTAGTAGCCTACTGACGTTTCCATCCAGTCGACCGATAGACGCGTTAAAATCTTCTGAACTAGGCTACTCGTGCATGTGAGATTCAATGAGCAGCGCACGAAGTGTTTTCACGTAAGTGCGTGTAGTGGATGATGTGTGTTTTGTGTATGTGCGTGCCTTGCAGTTAATAATACACATGACGTCAGATGAGGATACTGACAGAGAGAGGTTAGCAAATCTAAAAAGAAGCGAGTCTATGCCCCTCAGAAGTTCCTAACGAAGTATCAAGATCAATGGCCATGCCTCCGCCCCCTAAACTGCCTAATCATGCGTTTTGCACAGTGTGCAATTATGATTTTGACATTAGCCATCAAGGAAATACAGGTAATAATATTGCTAACATAGAAATGCTTGCATTTATATACATAGGCCATTATTTTTTTCCAAATTAGGCCAGGTCAGTGAATATTATAAAGGCTATGTTATTGGATAGGCCAGAGTAGCCTATAATTTATTTTCAGTAAGTTTTTCTGTAAGTGTGGTTATCAGTTTGCATTTACTAAATATTAATATTGAAAAAAATATATTTATATAGGTACTCTGGAATATTCACTTTCGATGTTTAGTGTAGCGAGGAGCAACAGAATCTCTTTTATGGTCAAAACTAAATTTATGAAAAAAGGATTGTGTGTGTGTGTGTGTGTGTGTTTTGCAGACTGCCGGCGTCTGTTTTAAAAGACATAGGCTATAGCCCTTTGGTTTTTCTGTTATCTATACAATATAATGCTAAATGTCAAAAGGGACATAGCATGCTATTTGGGATTCTTTGTTGTTTATAATTCCCAATGTATTTAAGACATAATATGCCAAAGGCAGTACATTTATCCCTTATCTTTAAGTTTAAGGTCTGTATAAAGGACATATTTTTGGGGCACAGTTGCCTTGTGCCAAATGTCTTGGTGAAAGCATTGGAAATATATTCATGCCTTTTCATTAAGAGTTCTTGTTTTCTTCATAGTCTGCTTGTATGTTGAATAACTAGATATGGTGGTGAGTGGGAACTCTGTGCTTAGTAATACATTGTTCACATGCTCCCTCATTACAATCAATACTGATCAGCAAATGTGCCTGACCTCACGCCGTGCTGCGCTGCACCGCCACGATAAGTTGCTACTCAAAATTTTTTTCCAAGGTTGGCAGGTATGTACGAGTATGAATGAAAATGGCGGCGTTGTCTGTGAAGTCCGATGTCATGAAAATAGATTCTGGCATTGAAAATAAGTGGCGTTGGGACTGGTTAGAGCGCAAAGCTCCCGATGGAAGTGTTTTTAGTTTGGTTTTTGAAAAACTCAACAAGAAAGGAATCGCACGTTGCAAATTGTGTTGCTGTGAACTGAACTACGGACGGCGTGGATTTGTGACTCTCAGTGGACACGTGAAAAGCGAAAAACACAGGAGTCGAGTTGAGATTCAGAAGACTAACTATGCATTGCCAGGTAGGCATCAATAATAATAATAATAATAATAATAATAATGTTTTATCCTACGTATTAAAAACATTACCTTCACTGTTACTTTTTGAATGAAATTTTTAGTTCTCTGAAAATAATGTGATAATTCCAATCTAATTTATCACTAGCACATTTAATATTTACAGATACATTTGAACAATGATTAGGTTTAATCTGAAATTATATTGCAAGTATAAACTTCACAGAAAGTGTGGAATTTTATTTAGCCATTAATTTTTCAGGTGTTAGGTCTGATTGAAGAGAGTAAGTACATGTACTATGAACTGGTGGCAGGGTTTAAATTTTATTGCTAGTTATGTAAGGCCACATAAAATTATATTCTTGTTCCTCATAGTCATTACAGCCCGAACCAAAAAAAATTGACCCACCATAAACATTTTTTTTTTTTACACTGGTAATTTAGCATCATGCCTCTGAAACCAGAGTCTGCTCCAACCATTCCAATTTTTCGTGTTTTATCCCCCACATAGCAGAAAAATAAAACAAAATAAAAATAAAATAAGCCCGTCCTACCCATTTTGAGGAAAAATAGTGATGAGAAACAAGAAATTATTTTCATATGGCCTAACATGACATTTGTAGTGGTGGTAGTTTGGTATCAATGGGAACATTTTTCAGACTTAAGGCCAGACACGGCACCCCAAACCTGAAACATGACACTTTTTTCTCATTTTCAAAATTTTTTTGTAAAGTTCTGAAACATGTATCACTAAAGCACCATGAAATTTGACCAAAACATTTTTTAAACTGAAATGTGCTAATTTAGAAATTTTACATTTTATGTGCTTAAAGTGTCACCATTTTAAGTCCTTTTTACAAAAATTTTCGTGGGGGAGACCCCCCAGACCCCCACCAATGGGAGGGCATACCCTCCCCATGACAACTTCGTTGTCGTGACGACCCCTTCGGGGTCGTCTGTTGAGCCTAAAAATTTTCCTCTTTTTTAAAAATTTGTCACTCACATCCCTGAATATGAAGGAAGATATCATGAAAAAAATGGGTACCCTTATGAGGCAGTAGCCACAAAAATGAAGTGTAATCCAAAAATGAATAATTTAAAAATCACAGAAGTAAATTATACCAAGTGTCTGTACTTTATATTATTCTACTCCTACATCTTAGTTTTTGAAACTGAAACCTCTGAACCGAGGCTGACATACACACGTGATCACAGCGACCCAAACTCTTATTTCCCAGAAATGGCCCGGCGCTAGAGCTCAGTGGAACGCACTTTTCCCTCTGTAATAACCGTAAACGTGTCTGAAAGCGATTTCTTTAGTCTAGTCCGTTTATTTCGAATGGTGAACCAAATTGTATACGCTCACCGGCCATTTTAAACAGAACACGTGTATGCACATGTGCGACTGTTACACGCTTGCATTCTTGCAGCACGATTACATAGTGGCTAGCGCCTCTATATGAGGCAGTAGCCACAACAAAAACGATTTTGACCTTTTTTGGTGACCTTGACCGGATGACCCCCAAAAAGTTGGAGGTTCTATTTGAGACCAATGCCCATGTATCCTGAAAGTTTTATGAAGATTGATCCAGCCGTTTTCCCGTAATATCGTTAACAAAGAAACCCGACCGAAAACATTACCTCGCCCCCTGGTGGACTCCGTCCCGGGCGAGGTAATTAGTAGCACATGGTTATGATGATGGTGCAACTTCGCCTTCCCTTAACCAATCTACTTTCTCTGTTTAAAATGGCCTGTGCATTAAGAGTAGTTATTAATGGGTAAAGGGGCAAAGCTGAGCCACTGAGCAGAGTTGCTATTTTTCTAAACATCTGTTTATCTTTCCTGTGTGTAGTACATTAATGGTGGAAACCTGGAGCAGCTGTTGGACAGTGATGTGCATCTGTCCTGGCCGGTGAGGATGAGCCTTGGTCTGGACATCGCACGAGGACTCCAGTACCTTCACAGCAAGGGTATATTCCACAGAGACCTCACGTCTAAGGTACACATCCATACACACACACAAACATTGTGTTGCTGTGAGCATATATCCAAACATTAATGTGTGTGTGTGTGTATGTGCGTAGAATTGTCTGGTGCGTTGGGAGAATGGCGTTTGCACTGCTGTGGTTGGAGACTTTGGCCTGGCAGAGAAAATTCCCGACTATAGGTCAGTCAGTTCCTCTCTGAACTCCATCGGTGTAATGTGTGCGTCTCCATTTCACATCTCATGCTTCCGCATCTTTTTGCAGGTGCTCTGTTCTAGGTCATGAAAAACATGCATTTTAGTTGTGTGTTGGAATATTAACTCAACCTTGTTTACCTGAACACGTTCACCCCTGTAAAAACATTTGGGATATTCCACAAGCTCAACAGGAAGATGAGTCATCAGAATTTCCTGAATATCATGAGACAAGGACAATAGGGAGGGAGAATGTGCATGACACTGAGAAATGAAGTTTTTCGCAATAGGGGCTCAATATTAACATTTGTTCAGTTGCCCTTGGCAACCTGGATTTTATGGCCTCTCTTTGCCTTATAAATAAAGTAACGGTAAAGAAACCTGCACCAATTTAAATAATATTGTTGTACAGCTTTAACCAGCTGTCCCCCCCCCCCCCAAATAATTAATTTTTTTTTTTTTTAATTTTGTGTGACTTGCTCTTGGGTATTTAAAAATGAGATGGTCAATGACTGTGTAGCTCACTACAACCCAAATTTGGGTAGAAGCTATATGCATCCTAGGTACCTTCCTCCCAGAAAGAATCAAAATCGGTGAAGACTTGAGGGAGAACTCTGGCACACTAATGATTTTGGCATGCTCTGATTTTGTCAATTTTGACAAATTTAAGCAATATTTTCAAAGTCATATGACTTTTTGTATTCAAGCACGCGTTCAGCTACAATAATATCTATGTAGTATATAGGTCATGATTGTACTTTGTGTTTAAAAAAACATAGATGAAGATGTTGTAAAAAGCAGGTTTAGTTCTGTGTTGGAATGTGTGAAAAAACATGACCTTACCCACTGTGACGAACTGTTTTGGTCACTTGAGGTGATTCTGTTCAGTCTTAGGAATGGATCAATCACAAAAACTTAAATCTGCTCAACTGATTTGGACAATTAACTGGCCAACAAAAAAATGTATGTCTTATTGTTTTGGGATAAAGGGCTGGCAGTGGGAGGGGGATTCAATGAGAAGAGTAAAAATTCTATTCCATGAGAAGAGTGAAAACCCTTCCTACTGCCATCTCTTAGTCCCAGTGAGTAAGGTCATGTTTTTTTCACCCATTCCAACACTGTTCTAAAATTGCTTTCTACAACATCTTTATTTATTTGACTCTCTTCACTGTCTTGAAATTACCTCTTGTACTATTTTACTCAGTTCAGAGCCGCAACCAACTCTGTTACACAACTACTGTCATTTTGCTCCAGCTCCAAATTTTACTCTCAACTCAAAATCGAGCAAAATTGACTATTTTTGAGGAAAATCTCATCTCATTATCTCTAGCCGCTTTATCCTGTTCTACAGGGTCGCAGGCAAGCTGGAGCCTATCCCAGCTGACTACGGGCGAAAGGCGGGGTACACCCTGGACAAGTCGCCAGGTCATCACAGGGCTGACACATAGACACAGACAACCATTCACACTCACATTCACACCTACGGTCAATTTAGAGTCACCAGTTAACCTAACCTGCATGTCTTTGGACTGTGGGGGAAACCGGAGCACCCGGAGGAAACCCACGTGGACACGGGGAGAACATGCAAACTCCGCACAGAAAGGCCCTCGCCGGCCACGGGGCTCGAACCCAGGACCTTCTTGCTGTGAGGCGACAGCGCTAACCACTACGCCACCGTGCCGCCCTTTGAGGAAAATAACTCTGGAAAAATTTCTGTCATTTTTCCTGTGTATGCACTACAGTGTATACATCAACCGATACGCTCATCAGAAATAGAAGAAATATTTACACTTAGTCAAGTTGATCTTGGGCTGGATCGAGTTGAAGTATTTTAAAAAAACAACATAATTTATCAGTGTCCCAGTTCTCAAGATTGAATTGAATCACTGTCCTGAATCCTCTGAAGCACATAAAACCCACATGCCATCTAGAAACAAGTTTTACCTCCAAATTGCCTGAACTATGTCTGACTGATTTTATCTTGTTTACAGTGGGCGCTCCCACCACGAAACAGAAACCAGTCGAAACTGAAAGAGTGAAAGTGATTATTCACATGGTAATGCCATGATAGTCTTTTTATGAATGCGTAAGTACATGCTCAGTGCTCCGACTCTGGTGTGACTGAGTAAGGTGACAAGTCTTATGTTTCATCTAATTTAGGTCATTTAAAAACTAATATTTGGCAGTGGGCACCTGGGAAAGTGCAAAGTACAAAGTTTCTGTTAATATGTTTAGCATGCTTGTATGATCACCTTGCGAAGATATTTATCTAAATACATGACCTACTCATTCTAAACCTGCCAGACAGATGACGGACAGTACGTGATGGCATAAACTGTCGGCCGGATGAGCTAAAAATTTAAATAGTTTGATTTGTAGAGTCAAAATTACAAATATTAGTGATAACATGAACAAAAGAAATTCAGAGACGACTCCTTCAGATTGTCATACTGTGTTAAAGACTGGGATATTGTGTGGAATGTTGTGTATATAGTTAACAAATGGTTTAAAAGTGAGTTGTTTGACATGGTGGTCTGCTTCTGAGCAGGGAGGGAGGGAGGGAACAGCAGAGTTCAGGAACAAGACGAAAAAGTGCATGCTTTTGTGAGTAAAGCATTGGTGTCTGTAACTGCCGTGTGTTTGGATACACGGGATGGTCAGTCAAAGGGAGTTGCTCTTTGTGGAGATGTGTGTCTCTGATGCAGGCTCAGTATTGTGATTGTTGCTCTGCGAATGCTTCAGCGTAAATTTATGGCCGTGACATTTTCCGTGTAGCGACTGTATTCGCTCTTCATCTTCGGACTTTACGTTCAGTTAGACGCATGCACACATTCAGCAGCTTCCAGTTATATAACGGGCAGCTGTGTGTATTTTGAGTGTCACTTGTGTTCCGTTTCCACTTTGTGTTTGTGTAGAACTTCCTAATGTTTTCACAAGTGTGTATTACGTGCGCGAGCGTGCATGTCCTTGTCTCTGTAACAGTGCTTATTCTGCTAGAAATTGTACTGAATCTTGACCTTTTTTTCTTTAATATTTGTTCACAGGCCTTTGGCTGTGTGTAGTTTAGAGGTGTCTCAAGTAATGGACACACACACACACACACACACACACACACACACACACACACACACACTGTGTGTGTGTACATGTTTACTCGTTAGGGGGTTAGATGCAAGACTTTTTGGAAAGCTTTCCTAATAAGGTCAAACTATTCCAGCATGAGGCTGCAGACTGGCACTGTGCCTCCCCAAACACTGTTTTTACTCTCCAGCTTTCTTGCACTGAAAACACTCTCTCTCTCTCTCTCTCTCTCTCTCTCTCTCATATATGTGCTCGCTCTCTCGATCTCAATGTTGATCTCTCTATGAATCTCTCTTCCTCTTTTGCCTGCACTCCCCTCTTTTACTTCCTCTTTTCACACTTCTCTCTCATGATTGATGATATGGCTAGATTTATTTATACCGTGTTATTGAACCAGTCCAAAATATCTCTGAGGAAGTACCTTTCAACAGACTCCGGTTGCCAGTTATAGTGGTTGTGGTGACCGTTTTGCTTCACTTTCCACACAAACATCTTCACAGATACTTATAAAAAAAAACACACACACACACACAGCGCAAACTACTGAATTCACAAGAATATTTTGACATCTGTGAGCTCGGTGTAAGCAATACCGCAAAAAATAAATTGCATCTCGGCACTTAAAGATGTTTTGTATGTTATTGACATTCATGATGCATTTTGATGAAGGACTGTATGCATCATGATCTATGTGCGCTTGCTAGTTTTAACCTTAGCAAAACAAATCTATTTTTTTTTCCAAGATATAATAAAAATGCAATGTAAAAAGGACTAAGAAGGAAGTTTGAGGTTATTATTTAGGTTGATTTTGTCTGAGTAACAGTGGTGTAGGTCGATGGTGGTGGTACAGCTTTAAGCAAGAGTTCAGGCACTCCTGCCCACATTGCTTTTTGAAATGAAAAGATGTACACAACTGCAGCAAAGTGTTCTTTTCCTTTCTGTGCAGCGGTTTGCACACACATTGGATGAACTTAAAGCGGATACGCAGAACCTTTTTATTTTTAAATACATTTGAGTGGATAGTATCTCCATCCTTGACTCTTGTATGCTGCATAATTGGAAATAAAAAATATATATATATTTGAGAGTTAAAATCGATTGCCAAGTTGGCATTCAAGCTGCCCCGCTGAGCCAGCCAGCCCTTAGTGCGTGATGTCACAGCGGAAACCGGTGCTATAGACCAAAGCCAGACTCAGCAGGCGAGAGTGGTTGCACTGGCCTCTCCGTTCGGATTTATTGGAGATTCTTCGGATTCCTCAGATAGTAATACATCTGACTGCGATAGTCCTGAAATTGGAGTGTGTGTACATGCTACTGCTATACACATAGAATTGTATCAGTTCGAACCATCGGAAACTGAATCCGATAGTAACATGTCGACCACAGAGGCCCCCACCTTACGAAATAAAGCCGTCTAGAGAACTGGATGGAATTGAACTGACAGTCTCATGTGACTCTCATTAAAACAGGATGGGTGTTATAACTTGTGCAACATACACGTACATGCATGCATTTTCACTGATAAAATGTAAAAGGCTAATTAAATAATCAGATGAACTGAGACAATCACATTCTGAAGCAAATTAAATAATCTTATACTGGTAACTTAAATACACAATACAAGTTACATGTATTAATCTAAATGCAGGTAAACATGTTGTGATGTAACCAAATGAGAGTCGCTTCTTGAAGGCTGATCTTGCGGCCGATTGTTTTTGAAACAATCTGGCTTTCAGTTCTTCGTTCATTTGCTTCTTCCATGTAAGGGCGAGATATTGCTGCTGAGGCAAGCATATCAAGCAGAGGGGGGAAAAAAAAAGCATATCCAGCAGAGAAATCTGCAGACTGGTCCACTCATTCTCTATTTTCTCCATACGGAGTACCCCGCCATTACTGCTCGGCTCACACTCCGGGAGAACTGGTGCAACTGAAATTGCTTTCCTTTTCTTGTAGTTTTATTTTCCTTTAATTGCTGATCCTGCACCCTCTTTCAATACGGGCTTATAGCCAACGCTCCTCAGCAGATCAGAGGTTTCATACGAGTCCTCAGTAAAATGTGCCCGTGAATTTCTCTCAAAACGCGTCCAAATCTTTGCAGTTTGAACATTCTTGGGCCGTGAATGCAACAAAAATCCACCTTCTGTTGTGTTGCTGCACCCGCCAGTAACACATCTATGTGGCATGGTGATAAATTGCTCAAAATGGAGGCTCGGAGTTGTAGTCAGCTCTGTGTTTTAGTATAGCGGAAATGGCAATGAGACTGATAGCCTTCCTGCGATGACATCACAGATGTCAAGGTCATTCACTCAGACCGCTTCCTATATGGATAATTTTAATCGTAAAAATTACTATTAGATTAGATAAAACTGAGTTTTATCTAATCTAAATCTAATAGTAATTTTTACGATTAGTCTTTATTGTTCATGCTTAATTATTCCTATGCCATTCTTGAGGTCTCAAGGCATTTTGAACAAAAAACGAGGCCATGGTTCTGCATATCTCCTTTTTAAAAAATATTTAACAATTATTCCACGAAATCGAGTCGTAGCACTGTGTTGGCTATAAGTCATGCACGATGAGATTGAGTGGATTAACTTTTATTCCATCGACATTCACTGGATTTGGAGAAAGTTTGCAAAAAGTTTGATAAATTTTATACGAAATGTCTGACAAAATCATTTCCGCTTAGAATGTAAACAAACCGGCGAAACGACAGGCGTGATTTGTGAAAAATACTATAATGATTCTTTTGGGTGGGGTGATAAAAGCTACTTTTATTCTGTATTTTGGGGGGGGAGGTGTTTGTTTTCAAGTAGAATTTTTATTTCGTCCTCGGTTGGTTCAGCAACATGTGCCACCGCTGTTTTTCTCTACTCGTGGTATACGAGTGGATAGCCTAGTAGTAGAGTAGCCAATCAGCTCAGGAGCCATCCTGCTCCCAGCTCAGAAGTTCTGCAGTCCAAAATGTCATTAACAACTGTAGTAAGGTCTGGAAGACTTTCAGATAAACCTGTGCAGATAAAAAAAAAAAAAAAAGGCAAAGCAAAATCCTCAAATGACAGCAAGTACGGCACGGTCGCCTCACAGCAAGAAGGTCCTGGGTTCGAACCCAGTGGCCGGTGGGGGCCTTTCTGTGTGGAGTTTGCATGTTCTCCCTGTGTCTGCGTGGGTTTCCCCCACAGTCCAAAGACATGCGGTTAGGTTAATATGGGACAGCCTTGGGCTGAGGTGCCCTTGAGCGAGGGCACCTGCTCAAGGGCACCTGCGAGCCACCTGCTCCCTGGGCACGGTTAGCATGGCTGCCCACTGCTCTGGGTGTGTGTGTGTGTGTGTGTTTACTGCTTCAGATGGGTTAAATGCAGAGAGGAATTTCACAAGTGTGTGATGAATAAAGTTGTACTTTAAAAGTACCTGCAGGAAGGTTTAGCTGGCACAGGAATGGTGGTGCACCATTCGCCACTGTAGCATTGCCTTCACAAACAGGATCTGCATGGGAGGGTCATCAGAGGAAAACCTGACCTGTGACCTCATCGCAAAAATGTAAACATCAAGTATGGGAATCCAAAAAGTAGATATGCCAGAGGCATTTGGAAACAAGTGCTGTGGACTGATGAAGTGTAAATGGACCTTTTAGGTAGGGCTGGGTGCAAAAGATTGATCCACGATCTGATATCGATTCACGTTCAAAAAATACGAGATCGATTCAAAAATGTGTGGATCGATCTCTTCCAGGTGGCTATAGGCACTAATTTCTCGACCGCACAAGGACCACTATAAAAAGCGGGTGCCGGCAAACGAAACCGAAACTTAAGAACGCGAGATGGCTGAAGCTGCACAGCTAAAATCACCGCCTGGCCTGAAAGCTGATGTATGGCATTACTTTGGATTCAAACATTACGAGGACAGAGACGAAGTCGACAGAACAAAAGCAGTGTGCAAACTGTGCCACATAGAGGCAAAATATACTGGCAATACAACCAATCTCCGCAACCACTTATCCAGGCACCACGCCGACACAGTTTCACCTAAACCTGTGGCGAATCAAACTGCACTGGAGAAGGCATTTGGTGTTAAATTACATGCACAAACACATGGGGCTGCTCCTGTCAATAGGGACAGTTTTTACTTTAAAGTGACAATCCAGCAATATCTAAGTAAATCGATATCGAATTGGATCGTGACCTTATGAATCAGAATCGGATCGATCCAGGAAATCTGGATCGATTCCCAGCCCTACTTTTAGGACACATTCACTAAAGAAATGGAGAATGGATTCTAGTAGGAAATGTGGCACTGCTAGTCGAGAAGCAGAAGCTGTAGCTTTTGGAATGATCCTCACACTCCTGACTTCAACATCAGCTTCTGCGAGGAAGAATGGGTGAAATTCATGAAGCAAGAATGGTTACAAGTGTTTTAATCTCATCTCATTATCTGTAGTCGCTTTATCCTGTTCTACAGGGTCGCAGGCAAGCTGGAGCCTATCCCAGCTGACTACGGGCAAAAGGCGGGGTACACCCTGGACAAGTCGCCAGGTCATCACAGGGCTGACACATAACACAGACAACCATTCACACTCACATTCACACCTTTAGAGTCACCAGTTAACCTAACCTGCATGTCTTTGGACTGTGGGGGAAACCGGAGCACCCGGAGGAAACCCATGCGGACACGGGGAGAACATGCAAACTCCGCACAGAAAGGCCCTCGCCGGCCACGGGGCTCGAACCCGGACCTTCTTGCTGTGAGGCGACAGCGCTAACCACTACACCACCGTGCCACCCGCGTTTTAATATTTTATTTGTCTGATTCCTGGTCATGTAAGGAGACTAATTAAAACAGGGATGCTCTGGCCCAGGTTATTTTTGATTGGCTGATTAATTAGAAATCCAGCTATTGTCAACTTTTTAATTGGCACATAATGGACAACACAGCTGCATTGAAACTGTAATCCTGTATTTGACCTGTAACAAAAGTCCTCTTTTAATGCAACCTAAGCATAATCAGAGTAGACTGTTGGTACATGGGATGACTTTTTAAATGATAAAAATAGACCTCTTGGTTTTGCTTTCTTTTCACCTTTTCTTTGCTTTCTCCCTCTGCTTATAGTGACGGCACACAGACGGAGGCTCTGAGCATCGTGGGCTCTCCGTACTGGATGGCTCCTGAAGTGCTCCGAGGAGAGCAGTATGACGAAAAGGTGGGATGAGTCACGATGTCCTGTGACACAAGCTGCATTACGGTTCCGCACACCTTCTTCTAAAACTGCCATTCGTATCACTCAAGGTTAAAAACTGTAGCTTGTTCTAACCCTTTGCCTTTATTCTTGTTACTGTGTGTCTAGGTGGATGTTTTTGCCTATGGTATTATCCTCTGTGAGATCATCGGTCGGATTCAGGCAGATCCAGACTTCCTGCCCCGCACAGAGGCAAGGCAAACCTCACGATGGGTTTCACTACATGAAGTTTTTGAGAACATTAGCTGTATATTTAAGTTATTCCACGAAAATGAGCCTTACATGAGCTGATAGTCAAGTTTATTTGTATAGCCCTTTTAACAATAAGCATTGTCACAAAGCAGCTTTACAGAATTTGAACGACTTGAAATACGAGCTAATTTTATCCCTAATCTATCCCCAATGAGCATGCCTGTGGCGACGGTGGCAAAGAAGGCATATAGCTTGAGTGGAATAACGGTTTTATTCTCTCCACATTCACTGGATTTTGAGAAACGGCCTTATTTTTTGCAAATTCATTAAATACCTTTTTTTTTAAAGACAAAATGTCTGACAAAATGATTTCCGCTTAGAATGTAAACAAACCGGCAAAATGACTGTAGCAGTTTGTGAAAAATGCTATGATTTATGATTTCTGGAAAAAATAGAGACGTTCTTACCATCAAATACTTTTTTTGGAAGCCTTTCGAGGTGCCTGTATGTTTAACTGAGTTTGAGCGTGTTTAAGAATGTAACTGGCGAGCCAGCCTCAGGTAGCGATTCCACAGTCAGGGTGTGGCACCACTGCGTACTGACTATATACAGTGCCTTGCAAAAGTATTCATACCCCTTGAACTTTTACACATTTTTCCACCTTACAACCACGAACTTAAGTTTTTTTTTTTTTTTTTTTTTGAGATTTTATGTGATAGACCAACACAGAGTAGCACATAATTGTGAAGTGAAACGAAAATGATAAATGGTCTTCAAAATTTTAAACAAAAATCTGAAAAATGTGGTGTGCATTAGTATTCAGCCCCCCTGCGTCAATACTTTGTAGAGCCACCTTTTGCTGCAATTACAGCTGCAAGTCTTTTGTGGTATGTCTCTACCAGATTTGCACATCTAGACATTGAAATTTTTGCCTGTTCTTCTTTGCAAAATAGCTCAAGCTCAGACAGATTGGATGGAGAGCGTCTGTGAACAGCAATTTTCAAGTCTTGCCACAGATGCTCAGTGGGATTTAGGTCTGGACTTTGACTGGGCCATTCAAACACATGAATATTCTTTGATCTAAACCATTCCATTGTAGCTCTGGCTGTATGTTTAGGGTCATTGTCTTGCTGGAAGGTGAATCTCCTTCCCAGTCTCAAGTCTTTTGCAGCCTCCAGTAGGTTTTCTTCCAGGATTGCCCTGTATTTAGCTCCATCCATCTTCCCATCAACTCTGACCAGCTTCCCTGTCCCTGCTGAAGAAAAGCATCCCCATAGCATGATGCTGCCACCACCATGTTTCACAGTGGGGATGGTGTGTGCAGGGTGATGAGCAGTGTTAGTTTTCCACCACACATTGTGCTTTGCATTTTGGCCAAAAAGTTCAACTTTGGTCTCATCTGACCAAGGCACCTTCTTCCACACGTTTGCTGTGTCCCCTACATGGCTTCTTATGCCTGTCTTTCAACAATGGCTTTCTTCTTGCCACTCTTCCAAAAAGGCCAGATTTGTGGAGTGTACGACTTATAGTTGTCCTGTGCACAGATTCTCCCACCTGAGCTGTGGATTTCTGCAGCTCCTCCAGAGTGATCATGGGCCTCTTGGCTGCTTCTCTGACCAGTGCTCTCCTTGCTCGCTCTGTCAGTTTAGGTGGACGGCCATGTCTTGGTAGGCTTGCAGTTGTGCTATACTTTTTCCATTTTTGAATGATGGATTGAACAGTGCTTCTCGATGTTCAGAGCTTGGGATATTTTTTTATAACCTAACCCTGCTTTAAGCTTCTCCAGAACTTTATCCCTGACCTGTCTGGTGAGTTCTTTGGTCTTCATGATGCTGTTTGTTCTTCAGTGTTCTCTAACAAACCACTGAGGCCTTCACAGAACAAGTGTATTTATGCTGAGAGTAAATTACACACGGTAGGACTCTATTAACTAATTAGATGACTTCTGAAGGCAATTGATTGCACTGGATTGTATTTAGAGGTATCAGAGTACAGGGGGCTGAATACTAATGCACACCACACTTTTCAGATTTTTATTTGTTTCAAATTTTGAAGACCATTTATCTTTTCTGTTTCACTTCACAATTATGTGCTACTCTGTGTTGGTCTATCACATAAAATCTCAATAAAAAACTTAAGTTTGTGGTTGTAAGGTGGAAAAATGTGAAAAAGTTCAAGGGGTATGAATACTTTTTCAAGGCACTGTAAATGCCATGTTACATCACCTCAGTTCGCAATATAACCCTCCGTGTTTGAGAGGTCTACAGCGCTGTCCAGGTAAAGAACAGGTTTTGCAACGTCTGTGCGAATCCTGGCATCTGTATTTCTAAGCCGGCTATTTTTTTTCTTTCTATTTATGTACTGTAGTGTCTGTCTCCAAATCAGACAAAGACTGAGGTCAGACCTGCACAGATCTCTAGTTATTATTTTGATAATGCCTTTAACAATAGACATTGTCACAAAACAGCAGCTACAGATTTCATTTTGTAAGAAGCCGGCTAGAGGTGACGGCGGCGAGGAAAATCTCTTGGGGACGAAGTGCACAATTCTCACGGTGTCCCTGTAGGGATTAGTTAACGGTCATCTGCTTATTTTCTTTGTTTAAATATTTTTCTCTACTCACGGTATGAGCTAATATCCTAGTAGTAGAGTAGCCAATCTGAGCGCACGATTGCTCATCCAGTGAATGTGGATGGAATAAATAAAAGGAGGGGAAAAAAATACACTGAACAAAAAAAGATAATGCACTTATGGTTTAAACATTTTCAGCTAAATCGTTCATGTATATGAAATCACCATTGTGCAACAAAATATAGACACTTGCATCAGTAAAATGCCAACAAGAATACCAGCCACAACGTGAAGGACACTGGGGATTAGTGTTCACTTAGTTACACTTTCGGTCTTGTGCGTAATCACCATTTGCTTTCTGTAGTGCAGTACGTCTCCTTCACATACAGCGAAAGAGATTATTGATTGAGGCTTGTGGAATGTTGTTCCATTCTTCCACAAGAGCTGCACAGAGTTCACAGGCAGTCCTACAGGACAGGAACACGCTGACGTACCCGATGGTCCAGAACGTCCCACGGGGGACATGTCGAATGAAATAGGAAGGCCGCTGAAGAACAGGAATGTCTTCAGCTTCCAGAAATTGTGTGTACAGCCTAGCAGCATGAAGCCAAGCGTGGTCGCTTTTCAGCATGATATCGAGACATCGATGGCATTGTGATGTGTGACACATGTGGAGGATTTGCGGTGGCCTTTTATTGTCCTGCAACGTTTTAAGATTCAGTACACAGACACATCCTGCTCGTGCAGCTGGCCACACCTGTCTGTTGGGTGGATTATCTTGTAAGGAACTTGACACGTTACTGAGCAGATGTAAACTAATTACTTTGTTCGTTTCAACTCGACAAACAGTGCATGTTTATGCAAAGATGGAACCGAACGTTTCAAAAATAATAATAACCCCCCTCCTTTATTTATTTATTTACTTTTTTTTTTTTTAAGGTTTTCCGTTTCTAAGTTTGGTGTATATAAATAATATAAACTTGTATAAAAGCAAGGTTTCCTGTTGCTGTGTGACTCGTTCTTATGTGGAACAGCCAAAGACTTCGTGTTTAGTCTGAGCTTTGTGCGACTCACGTCACGTAAAACAGAATTGCGTCAAAACCTAATCTTGTTTAACTGAAAAGTTAAGCATGGTGTTTTCTAAATGCTATATTGATGCTATATTGTCCTTTGATGAATCCAGTGCTGCTGCTTCTCTGACTTCAGCTGGAGTTATCTTATCTGAACCCAGGCTTGCATAATTCATCAGATTATTTTATCCCAAGCACCAGAATCCAGTTCAGTCAGCTGAATGTGGAACAATTGCAGAATATTTTACCAGCAAAATACCGTTAAAGCTGCAGTACGTCGCTGTTTGGTCTAACGGACTGTAGAGGTTCTATCCGTCTGTAGTAAGGCTGGACAGTATAACACAATTATCATACCACAATGAATGCAGGGATTTTTCTGTGATACATGATGCGCATTACAGTACGTTTGATAGCAAATAATAATTTTTTTTTTTTTTTTTAAATGCAACACCTATTTTATAAATTGAGCTTCATTTCACTTTTTTTTTAAAAATTAAGTTAGCTGCTTCCAGTCAGTTTGTAGAAATTTTTTAAAGAGTTATAAGGATATCGCAAATGCGTACAATTTCTAAGGAAGGCGAAACAGAATTTATGATCTTGATCTCATTTTATGCCACAGCTCTGACGCAAGGGCTGACTGTAAGGTTTGTTTTATACGCATGTGCTTGTTCTAATACATTATTTCTCTAGCAGCCACTTGCATAAGAAATTACATGGTCGATGCTGCACAAATGGGTTTAAAGTCGTGTGTAATTTTTGCAAAAGGTTTTCTGTAAGGAGATGGTTGGTTAGCATTTTTGGAAGGAGTCTCGAATGTCATGGTTGGGGTGGGTTTTTTTATTATTATTATTATCTCATCTCATTATCTGTAGCCGCTTTATCCTGTTCTACAGGGTCGCAGGCAAGCTGGAGCCTATCCCAGCTGACTACGGGCGAAAGGCAGGGTACACCCTGGACAAGTCGCCAGGTCATCACAGGGCTGACACATAGACACAGACAACCATTCACACTCGCATTCACACCTACGCTCAATTTAGTCACCAGTTAACCTAACCTGCATGTCTCTGGACTGTGGGGGAAACCGGAGCACCCGGAGGAAACCCACGCGGACACGGGGAGAACATGCAAACTCCGCACAGAAAGGCCCTCGCCGGCCACAGGGCTCGAACCCAGGACCTCCTTGCTGTGAGGCGACAGCGCTAACCACTACACCACCGTGCCGCCCCTATCATTATTATTAAAAAAGAGAGAACCTTAAGGGGGGAGTCTAGTGAGGGAATGACTGTTTATAGTTGCTGCAATACAAGTGATAACAGGAACTAACTTGCAGTGTAGATGTTTCACAACATGTAACTATAAAAATGCAAAATGTTCTTTCTATCATAAAAAAAGTTAATGCTTTTGTTGGTATTGTTTCGTGTTAAAGGGTGCACGTGGTTATTGGACTGTCTTGCAAGGAGTAGTGTTATGTAATGCAGGTAGTCTGATAAAGCACGTTATTGATTGACTGACTATCTGATTGACGTCTGACTTTGGCTGGATACAGTGGAAAGCCAATCGCATTTGCTCAGTGTACTTAGTTGAGAATCCAGGACAAGGTTTATCATTGACCTGATCTTTTAATCAAGGCTGAGAAACAAAATGTAATGTGTGTGTGAACCAAGACTGTAATCTGGCTTTGTTTTCTTCATTCAAACTTGGAACACCTGTGGAGTGAGTTTGGATATGCAAACTTGGCGTGTATTCATGCACGTGTGCGCACGCACAAAAACGTTCTGAAAATGGCATTATTATTATTAAAGGTGTTGTGTCTTTCCCCAGTTATTTAGCGTTAATTATAAAGGCATTGCAGCCTCAAATGAGAACCTGAAACAAGGAAAGTGCACTAAGCCAGTGTGTTTAGTACAGAGTTGTCGATTGTGTGTTTCACTAATGGATGTCGCTGTAGTCTGGGTGTGTGCAGTGCCCCCTGGTGGTGACTATTAGTCTATCAAAAGTGAAAGTATGAATAAATTAAGCTGCTTTTTTTTTTTTTTTGTCTGAGGAGAACTTCACTATGATTTGTCTGCTTGTGTCTGTATCTTTGTGCAGGATTTTGGTTTAGATGTGAATGCGTTTCGGCCGATGGCGGGAGAATGTCCCCCTGCTTTCCTCGGCCTAGCGGTCACCTGCTGTCATGTAAGTCTAACTTTCTTTCTTAAAAACGTGCACACACATTTCCCAAATCAGTACTTGCCTGCAGAAACACTACTACAGATGGGTGAGACATTAGTAAGGTGTCCACTACAAGCCTTAATTAAAATAAATTCCTTGCATTTAAAAAAAAATATTTCTTTAATCCTCTCCCCTTTCAAGATGTCTGTAGGTCACTGTCTGTATTGTTTTTATGTTGTCCTTAATTAGGTTTTGTTTGTATTGTCAACATGATTGTATTGTGATGTGATTTGTCTTTATGTGCTGCAGAACAGGAACCCAGGGTTTTTTCTAGAAAAATTTAGTATGAGGGCGCTCACCATGGTGAGGGAGCGAAGCGGGGGAGATGGTGCCGGTTGCCCCCCCGCCGTGCAAAGCCTTTGAAAAATGCTCCAATGGGACATTCTGAGGCTATCTGAGAGGGAAATTGTAACAAATTGTCTGTCAACATTGAAAAAGAAAAGTAATCATCTTCTGCCCCGGACAGTCTTTGGCTTTCTTCCGCTTCGTGCCGCTGGATGACATCTTTAAATGCCCAAGTGTCAACAAAAACAACTCGCGAACTACTTCTGTCAAAAGCTCCCGCGCCAGTGGGTAAAAGGTCATTCAGTCTCGAGAAATTTCGCTCTACAAGTCAGCTGACCTTGTATGTAACCCATGTCAAATCTCGCGAGAGCAGCCGCGACAAGTAAACAACTAAACAACATGGCGCCTCAGTCTGGAAAACGCCAATTCGGATTGTTTTTGCACCGTCTGGCGGTGTATCTGCTATGATTGGAATATTTTTGGAGCAATTATAACATATTTGATGATCAGACACATTGTCACGTAGTGTTGCTGGGATGTTTTCACGGAGTCGGTAAGGGGGCGCACGCCGAGAGTAAGAGGGCGCAGCGCCCCTGTTCCCCCATTTAGACGAAAGCCTGGGAACCTGCTGTAAACCAGTTTTAACTGCATCAGGCCCGTTTAACTGTAACTGAAATGTTACTTTTTCATCTTGTCCTGTATTTAAAAACAAAAAACAAAGCCACTAGAATGGCTTCAAAACATCTCGACATCAATTCTACCAGTCGCTGGAGCAACAATGACGCTGGAGTAATGATGAACATCGTTCTTTCAAACGATATTCCCTCAGTTGGTATTTGGTGGTGGAGAGTGCTGTCTAACCCAGAGCTCCAAAATCCCCCATAGGCTTTCAGTGAGGTTGAGGTCTGAGGAGTGTGAAGGTCATAGCATAGGATTTGCATCATTTCATTCTCATCAAACTCTGGCGGGTTTCCCAAAAGCCTCTTGATGCTAAGAGCATCTTAACTAGGAGAGAGAGTGTTCATTGTGCTGCTCGCTCTACCATTTAATGATGATCTTTGTACTAGGATGCTTTTGGGAAACCCACCCCTGTTTAGTGAGCCCTTGTTCTGATTGGATGAGGGGAGCCACCCTGAAAGAGACCACGCCCATCAGCATAGAAATGCTTCAACATGGGATCCTGGTGATCATTCCGAAGAGCTGTGTGTTGAACTGCAGTAGCGGCGGCTACTTAAGTGGACTCAAACCATGATGGCAAAAATAAATAAATAAATGCCCCCTATACCACAAGAGGGGTGTGGGTGTGTGCGCCCCCCCCCCCCCCCCCCCCCCCCGCCGCCGCCGCTGCTGAATTGTCACCCTTTTTGTAGTTTTTGTTTGAAAACTGTTAAATATTAGTTAAATCATGTAATATGAAGATGGTTGATTTTTCTTAAGCAAATGAAATTTTGTGGAGGAACAGATGCTGCGTTTTTTTTTTTTTTAATATTTTATAGTTGTATTATATTTGAGTTTGTGATGTGGAAATGAAATACCTCAAATACACCTTCTTAGTGACTTTGGCCACAAAGCCCATCACTTTCAATAGACTTGGGTTCGGGGGCGAAAACGTGTTTGTGTGTTGTGTTTTGTGTGAATGACATTTTGTTCTGACAGCCGCAATGTTGACTCATTTCTCATTTTAACACCTTGCTGTCTAAACCCCCAGATGAAGCCACAGAGTCGTCCTCCGTTCTCTGAGATTGTGTCAGAGTTAGAGAGGATCGGCGCTGGGCAGCAGGTGGCGCAGACGGGGCCTGTGGAGGGTGAGTCAGCAAAATAAATCTCTTTTCTGCCTTTTAAATACTGTATGGGCTTTCTCAAGGAAAAGCCGTTGTTTGGGTGTGTTTCTATGGAGTCATAAAGGATTCTAACTGATGGTTGAG
Organism: Neoarius graeffei; assembly: GCF_027579695.1. NCBI lineage: Eukaryota > Metazoa > Chordata > Actinopteri > Siluriformes > Ariidae > Neoarius > Neoarius graeffei. Next base: position 81,851,055 of record NC_083569.1, read on the forward strand.
ACTCTGTAGCCCCTTTTACAGCCTGTTCAAGGTGGAATTCTTGCACCTTTGTTCCACCTGATGTTATGTGTAAAAAGTCCAAATGTGGATCGGGGGCGGGGGGGGGGGTCTGTGTGTTCCCGCCTCTGAGCCAGAACGATTGGTAGGAACAGAACTAGAATCAAGGTCTGTGTAAAAGAGACAGCCGGAATGACGAAACAGCAGTGTGACCAGCATGAATCAAAGTGTCTCTGTCTAAGGTCCATGTGCCTTTCTGTCTCAAATCGCTTCCTACTTCATTTTCTCATCAACTTGCTTCTGATTGCACAAACATGTGGCTTGCAAGGGTCCCCCCCTCCCGTTAGTAAGCGTAATTTACTATGACCTGACCCCCCCCCCCCCCCCCCCGCTAAAAAGCCGGCTCGACTAAAGGACACAGTCATGTGTTTATAATATAATATATAATGAGGCTGTTACTTCCTTTGAATGAATGAATTATTTAACGGAAATAATTACATGTTGTATATGATGCTCAGCAACTTTGCCTGCGTTTGGAGAGTGGTATAAACGTGCACGGCTAACGAAAGCACCAACACTCAGTTCACCAGGTGTTGATTTTAAAGCAGCGCTGATACGATCAAAGTATTCATATTTCTGACCTGTAGATACGTCAGCCTAGATGCTGGTGCTCTGTCGTGACACGTCAAGCCTCTGGTTGCGGAACACCGGCCAGCAATGTAAAAACACACTGGCGCAGCTTCCTTTCAGCTTTATTTGGTTCACTGTAAATCACTATAGTCAGAATGTTGAGGTGCCGTCTTTACACCAATATTATGGAATATGTGTCAAAAGGGCTTGTTTGGAAGTTCACTAATATGGGAGGGAGTGTTTAACAAAACTTGATAGATGTTTGTCCTTTATGGACGGTCTTATTTGGAGGTTCATGGGATAGCAGCACTAAAAAAAAAAATACCATTTTCAGTAGTAGCATTAGTACCTTTTTTTTTTTTTTTTTTCTTCCCTTCCAAGGACCGGCACAAATGGACGAAAGTGATTCAGGGAAGTAGAATATATTGTCCCACTTGCGATCCATTAGCAGCTTCCTCGACATCATCGACTTGCTTTGCGGTCAAAATCTTAAATGCTGTTCTCAGTCAGGAGTTTTAAACTTTGCCCGTCGTACCTCAGGAACGTGTATACCTGCAATTCTGAAGTGTGTATAACTACAACACTAGAAACAAATCTAACATTCACATGGTTAAAAGATCATCCAGGTCTGGTTATAGAGCCTTCGAATATTCTGCTGCCAAATTATTCAACAGTCTGGATACAATTGGTTGTGTATATAACTAACTAAAAATGTTCTAGATAAACTCTAAATTGTCCAATGTACTCAAACTTCCAAGTTATTCTAATTTACACACTATTTCTTAGTTTCCGTCATCAATACAAATCGTCATAAGTTTTAATATTTTATGTACATTGGCAAACGTATAATAAATATATTCACTTGTGCACAGCTTTTATGTAAATGTCAGCTTTTGAAACCCTGTGCCTAATAAAAATTAATTATTATTTATTATTATTGTGTATCTACACTATTAGGGTTGGGCCTGTGGATGATGGCTGACAGTCATGATGTTGAACCCAGCATTGTGAATCCCCCCCCCCGACTTAAACTAATAATTCCTAATCATTACATTTTTAATAATTATTCAGTTAAATGTGACCTGGCGACTTGTCCAGGGTGCACCCTGCCTTTCGCCCGTAGTCAGCTGGGATAGGCTCCAGCTTGCCTGCGACCCTGTAGAACAGGATAAAGCGGCTACAGATAATGAGAGGAGTTAAATGTGCAAGACATGTTAAAAACATTTCATCCATCCATTATCTGTAGCTGCTTTTTCTGTACAGGGTCGCAGGCAAACTGGAGCCTATCCCAGCTGACTACAGG